>NC_064670.1:60060676-60260676 GCF_943734685.1 Anopheles coluzzii
AGCGACAAGGGCCCCGGGAAAGATGGTCGTTAGGGCTCCGTGGCTGGAGAACCATTTGCACCTCCCCTCCCCATGGCAACAACAATTTTAGGGCCTGTGACCGATGATCGTAGGAGTCCCATGGCCAGCACCCCCCCCCCCCCCCATCCGCTGGCAATTTAAGTATACTGTTCAATCTTCCAACCGCTGTGTGTCAATACCCCCTCCTCAGGGGCCTCAATTCGTCTTTCCGCCTTTCATGAACACCTTCCTTTCTTTGACCGATGGATCATAACATTCCGGAAGAAATTACATTTGGCGACAGTTTTGCATACACACGCACACTCACAACCATGCGCAGGATGCTTAGCATATCTATGTAATCCACAACAGACAAAAGCAAAAGCTTAGTGTTAGAAACGTGTTAGAGCGAATTAGGGTTCTGCGCGTTGCACAGCAAACCCTCCATCGTGCGCTAGCGATTCCGTAGTCATTTTTACGTGGCAGCGTTTGGACTCATTGCGCTTTTTTGGTTTGATTTGTGAAAATGCAACTTCATCGCCGCAATGTGTATAAACGGTTTTTTAAGCGCCACAGCAACTCATGAGCATTGTCCACACGCGAGAAAGAGATAGCGCTATGGAGGGAAAAAGCACGGACGACGGCTGAAAGCGATTGGCCGTCTGACGCACCAACACATCCAAACCTTCGACAGCGCGCTCAGGCGAGGGGAATGAGGCGGAGCCAGGGACGGGTAGCTCGACGAGCTGCTCGACAAATTTGCCGTTGGAGAGAAAAGGAAGGCATGATAAAATTCTCAGAACGCCATAACGCCTTCCGTCGCTTTGCGCAGCGGGCATGTTGTACGCATGGAAACGGACGACCCAGCCCCTAACGTCTTTTTAGGCCGTCCACAAGGACAGACCCAATGGGACAAAAGTAGAAAGCTTGGAGCAAAATAATCGTTTGTCTCGCTCTATCCTCTATACCGCGCTTGCTTGCACTCCTGCGCGAGCGCTCGAGTATATTCTCTCAGAACTGAGTATTCGCAGTTCAACCCGTGCAGTGAAAATGTATGTGTTAATGTACAGCGAAATTTGTCTCTGTATCTCATTCCCCCACCTCCAAAAAACCACATTCACTCTCCGCGCACTCTTACAATTTTGGCGCGCACGCTACATACAACACAATACAAAAGGTCGTTTTAACCGCGCGCATTGATCAATGTCGCGATGGTTCAATCGGAACGCCGACGCTCCAAGTCAGAGATTTGGTCTGAAGAAAAAAGTTTTTCTGACCAAATCGACAACACACACGCGACGAAACACATCGTCACATCGACCGCCGTCGATGGAAGAAGTGAGTGATGTTCTAAAAATAGATCTGTGGGGCGAGTGAGAAGGGGGAGGGGCGTAGAACAAGAACGTAAGCGTGAGTGAGTCGTCGCGTGCGTGTGTGTGGTGTTTAGTTTAGTTTAGTTTAGTTTAGTTTAGTTTATTAATCGATGGACTATGAAGCCCTCTCGAGTCAAAATTTGTTTACAATACATTACATCAGATAACGAACAGAACATTTATATATTGTTATTGTTGAACGCATTCCGAACACTTAAAAGTGAAGTCAGTTCCGTTATCGTCATTCCAGGCTCATAAATATCGTTAGCTGAATTTAATAGACGGCACATATAAAGAAGGGGGTTGCGAGAGCCAAATGTTGTTCGGGTTTCAGCGACTGCCAGCATTGGTCGGCGACGGAGTATTCTGGCAGGAACATAGAGGTGAATCCTTGAAAGCAGCTCGGGACAGTCGATGGTTCCGTTTAAGATTCCCGTGATAAATGCTAGTCTGGTGTGCTCAACACGTTCGGCGAGAGGCGGGATTCCAAGCAGCAGACACCTAGTTCTGTAGTCGAGACGACGCGGCCAATCACGGAGGGCGAAGCGCGTTGCCTTCCGTTGAATGGACTCTAGCCGCGCAAGTGCCCGAGTAGATGCTGGCCACCAAACAATGCTAGCATATTCCAGCAGTGGTCTGATAAGTGCGCAGTACAGTGTCTTGAAACACATAGGATCACGAAGCTCGCGCGTCATGTTTATGACCAAGCCAAGTAGACGATTGCCACTAGCGACTACTTGGTCTATCTGTTCTTCGAAGGAGAGTTTAGCATCTAGAAGGACTCCTAGATCCTTTACACAGTTCACTCTTTCGAGGTTCTGACCATCAAGCGTATAATTAAACAGCGCTGGAGCTCTTGAACGGCTGAATGAGATTATGGCGCATTTATCGATACAGACGCTTAGTGCATTACGCTTGCACCAGGAGACAAATTCAGTCAAAGTGGCTTGAAGTTGAAGATGGTCCTCGGGCTCACGGATTTCACGATAGATTTTAGCATCATCTGCGTAGAGTAGGCAACTGTTATTCGGGAGTGCCGTGCACAAGTCGCTTATGTAGAGCAGAAACAACAGAGGCCCCAGGTTGCTGCCCTGGGGTACGCCGGAAGAGGCACCGATAGATCTAGATTGGTGGGAGCCCATTCTAACTGCATATGAACGACCACATAAATACGATTTCATCCACTTTACCAGGGGTGGTGATAATCCAAGTCTATCAAGTTTTGCCAGAAGAATGTTGTGAGACACACTGTCAAAAGCCGCCTTAATGTCCGTGTAAATGGCATCAACCTGCATACCATCATAAATGGACTTATAACAGCCGCTAACGAATTGCATCAGATTTGTCGTAGTTGATCTCTTAGGCATGAATCCATGTTGGTTAGTGCTGATGTATTTGCCGGCAGATGCCATGGTTCATAGATGATTAGCTCGAACACTTTGGCGCAGGCAGCTAAAGAGGTAATACCTCGATAGTTCACTGCTTCGTTTTTGCTGCCCTTTTTGTGGATGGGTGTTAGCCAAGAGACCTTCCACAGTGATGGAAAGGTTCCTGTGCGCAGAGATTCGTTAAAAATCTTAGTTAAAACAGGAGCTACCGATACGGCACAACGCTTGAGAATTGTCGCTGGGATACCATCTGGCCCCTCGGAGTATGACGACTTTAGACGCTCGATTTTTTGGGTAACCAGGGTCTCGGTGACGATAGGTAGCGTGACATGAATTGCATCTGCCGGAGTGTTCACGAGCGCGGAAGCAACAGCCTCCGGAGGTGTGATGTTAGAGATGAAGCTATCCTCGAAACGCGTGGCGAACAGTTCACAAATATCTAATGGCGAGTGTGCACAATTATCCTTATACCGAATAGTCCCGGGGAGGCCAGTTGACTTGCGCATGTTGTCGGCAAAGCTCCAAAAGCGGCGAGGGTACTTTCGCAAGCTTCGTTCAACTAAACTAAACCCCACGGAGGTGCTTATATCTTTCCATGAGCTGCTTGGAAGAAACCGATTGCACGGGCAAAGATAAATTGTGCATGATGTAAGCCCCTGATATTTCATGAATGGATGCTCCGTCATGTATCCCTGATATGCGAAGTGAAACCTTTAGCGAACCCGCTTCGTTTCTTGTTGTGTTTCCAGTCCATTTTAGGCAAATGGGACTGGGAGTTCCCTATACTTTAAGCTCCTCTACCAGGGAATGATCAACAAACGTAGAGGACGATCCATTATCAATGAATGCAACGGTACGAATGGTTTTATTTGAGCCGTAGAGGACCACTGGTACATATTGAAAGAGGATGCCGTCACTTGAACCACAGTGGGTAAAACAATGCTCCTGAGATACCACCGCTTGCCGGGCAGTTTCAGCTTCTTCGTGCAGCAAAGGATGATGCATTCCGTCACACCCATCTCTCCCACACTCAGACTTCACATAACAGCCATTGTTATGGAACTTCAAACACTTCCGGCACAATTCTTGTCTCCTCACAAATGCTCGCCTATCGGTAGGAGTCAAATCAAGGAATCTAAAACACTCGCCTAGACTTCTACAAGTACCGCGACACATTAGGCATGAGTGTTGACGGGGTGCTTCGTTAGTAGAGGTAGTTTCATGAACATTTACAGGGTTTTCCAATTGAGTTTAGACTAGCTGCATACTTTTTTTGAATAGTCGCAATAGATTCTTGACTAGCATCCTCTATTTTTGATTACGAGCAATGGATTATTCACTAGGAGCAATTGATTTCAGCAGGCCGATTGCTGGCGCGGAGTGACCAGATTGTTTTTAGAGGTTATCGGTAGGAAATCTAAAGCAATTTCGGTAATTTTCGGTAAAAACAACTTTTTATTCACTCACAAAACTTATTAAATTCTAATTTTACGTTGAACGGTGAATACTTAGAAAAACATTTGATTTTTGGTTAGAAAAATTGAGTTATAGTGCGCTCAATTGTAAACCGATATTCGATCGAAAATCGATAGTACTACATATGGTCACTCTGAAAAATTTGCCCAATCTAGTTTTTGGTTAGGTTATGGCTATGGGTCCACTACTGCATATTTCAATTCAGCCGTTATGTGCTTTTGTCTTGTATTGTGCATTAATAAAATCAAAACAATAGCACCGAAAACCTATCAGATAAAATATATCTGACTTTGTGGATGATATATAGCAATAAAACAAATGCTTTAAACTAATGGGCGGATGAAATCAAATATTATCCACAGATTATTATTCAAGTCGATCTGTCACACCGGATGTAATAAACGCGTCGCTCTTAGGCTGGCATGCAGGGATCTGCTGAAATCAATTGCTCCTAGTGAATAATCCATTGCTCGTAATCAAAAATAGAGGATGCTAGTCAAGAATCTATTGCGACTATTCAAAAAAAGTATGCTGCTAGTCTAAACTCAATTGAAAAACCCTGTAAATACGCCCGGGCCCTTCTAGGTGGTTGTGATCGATCGGTATTCCCACGGTTATATTGGTCGGTGTTAGTGTTGGGACTCACCTCTAGCTTTGCGCCCGCTCCTATCTCCGCAATCCACTTACCGAAATCCATAAGCGTTACCTCAGGTAGGCGCAGTTTGTACCGCCCCCATTCCAAGCGCGTAGTCGGGGGAAGCTTCGCCGATAGTTCCTTCAGAAGCGCGACGTTGCATTGGTAGTCGCGTAGACCGGAGATTCGAATCGCAGCGCACATTTTCCGTACAGCTGATCCAAACGCTGCCATCGTTTCCAGTTTTTCAATTTTGGGAGGAGGCATCGTCCTCACTTTCTCGATCAAGGTGTCTACGACCAGTTCTGGCCTTCCGAATTCCGCTTCCAGGACACCTAGCGTCTCGTTCAAGCTGTTAGGAAGTAGCAGCAGATCCTCAACAGCCTCCAAAGCAGGTCCAAGAAGAGCCTTTTGCAGACGCAGAAGGTTCTCCTCCTCGGTGTAGCCACAAGCGGCAGATGAACGTTTAAAATGCGCATAAAATATTGGCCATTCTGAAATTGCACCGCTAAAGGAAGGCAGTTTACTTCCGATTGCATGCCACGCATTCCCATGGCTTTGATTAAGCTCCTTGCTTCCGAGGCCGGCGTATGGCGATGATGACACATGGTTTGTACCACCATTTTGTACATTTGTCGAGTTCAAATTGTACTGCCTAACGTGATGGCTTTCAGGACCTTTCGTAAAGGAATTATCCACTGCGCAACGCCACGCCGCATACTCTTGCTCTTCAGCCGCTCGTTGATCATAGAACCATGTCGGATCGTAATGTGGGGGAAAGCTAGCACGGCTTCCCGTAGGTGTTAACGGGTGATGACTCAGGCGATGGTGCCCAGCGCTGCCGCCATCGCGTTGCATTCCGGTAGCCATACCGATACGGTCCGTGTCGGTAAGCCACGCTACAGTTTTCTCCACTTGACCCGACGAGCCTACCTGACCAAATTGCCGCAAAATTTCTAGTTCACGTTCCTCGAATTCAATCTCCTTACGAGCCTTCTCCGCTTCGAACTCAAGCCAATCAAGCTCAAGTCTTCTCCTACGTACCACATGCTCACGAGCTGCTAACGCATCCGGGGTCGCCGATACTCTCACCTTTCCTGGCGTTGCGTCCTTCGCCTCGGTGTTTCGCACAATCGAGCTCGTCGACGGCGCCGCTTGTTGCTCGTGCTGCTGAACGACCATCCCAGACGTTGCGTCCTTCGCCCCGCCACTCCGTGCGCTCGATCTCATCGTGGGTCCAGCTTGCTGCTCGTGTTCAGCGAGCTGTTCGCAGGAGGCTTCTGTTTCAGGGCTGTTGCTTAACATTTTCACTTATCAATTCTAAATTCGCGTCACTTCTCGCACCGATTTACGTTACGCTCCGGATGAACACTTCGCGTTTTACTAGCGAACTCGCGGTTCACTCCCGAGACTTACACAACAATACACACCGGCGACCTAGTAGAATGTTTTTCACGTGTGATAGTTTTTATTGTTAAGGACAATTAGAGTTCGAACGCGGTAGAAGTTCACCTAATACGCAGTATTACACGTTCTTTATAGAATGTTGCAAATGCAACTTCTTTCCTAATCGCATGGAATAAACTAGACACGTTTTATAAAACTTTGTTTTAACGAACTATAAAGAACGTGTCTTTATTCGCGGTAGCAGGAAAAAAGGACGAGAGCGCATCTCTCGCCTCTACCCGTCCGGCAAAATGAGTGTATTTTTTGAGTGATTTGAGTACCGTCCTCCGTTAGCAGTTACTCTCGGAGGAATGAGTTACACCCGCTTGGTAGCCCCCCCCCCCCCCCCCCCCCTACGGATTTTTATGGTGCGTTCAGAAGCTGTCGTTGTGTTTGTGTTCTTTCGATCATGCGTGGTATGCTAAGCAGTGTGCGTGAGATTTCAACGCGGTGCCAAAGTTGTTTATTTTTATTGACAGCGGTAAACATTCACAGTTCAATTTTCATGTCGTGAACAACAAGCAATTTTGTCAGCGTTTTATTCAAAGTTTTCTCTACGTCGCTTTTTTGAAATCTCTACAATTAAAAGAGTAAAAGTAAGTTAAACATATTTAGAGGGAAGTTAATGTGAAAAGTAAATAAAAACGTACCTATTTTGCTCTAGCAACATCATGTCTATACCGACAAAGCAAGCGCGTCCGGAAGATCCAGATGATGTTGGTGTATTTTGCAGTGAAGAAGTTGTGCGAAACCCTACGTGCGTAAAAGTGCTTCCAGTAGTTAGTACCGTGGAGAATCAGCTAACAACATCTTCTGCTGCATCATATACGTTGACATCTTCCGACGGTAATGTTTCGGCAGTTACGTTTCATACTGTCCCCAATGAACAGCCACCAATATCATCTGTTCCGTCGTCGGCGTTGAACGTTTCCGGTGATGTTGCTGCTGCACTTGCACGTTTGTCAAGAAACGTTACTTGTGTTGCAATGCAGCAGCCAAATACATCTTCGACGATGATGCCAGCTGGTACAGTTGTTTGCGCCGGTGGACATCAAATTCCATCATCTTCATTGGTGATGGCATCCTCTAGTCCGGATAGTGTTGTTGTGTCACGCCCGCCAGGATGTGTTGTGCATGCCGGAGCACAACGGTTGCCGTCGGCTGCAACGGTGGGGACAGCATCCAGTGGTGTTGTCGCTGCTGTTCATGCTGAAGGACAACGGCTTCCATCGGCTGCAGCGTTGGTCCCAGCATCCAGGAGTGTTGTCGCTGCCGCCGGAGGACAACGGTTGCTGTTTCGATCAACAAACGCAACTTCCAGCGGAATTGTTGTTGCTGCACGTCCGCCAGGAAGGGTTGTACACGCCAGAGAACAACGGTTGCCGTCGGCTGCAACGGTGGGTACAGCATCCAGTGGTGATGTCGCTGCTGTCCATGCTGGAGGACAACGGCTTCCGTCGACTGCAGCGGTGGTCCCAGCATCCAGGAGTGTTGTCGCTGCCGCCGGAGGACAACGGTTGCCGCCTGGATCACCAAACGCAACTTCCAGTGGTGTTGATGCTGTTGCAGCACGTCCGCCAAGAAGTGTGGTACACGCCAGAGGACAACGGTTGCCGTCGGCTGCAACGATGGTGACCGCATCTAGAGGTGTTGTCGCTGCCGCCGGAGGGCAACGGTTGCCGTCGGCTGCAACAATGGGGACAGCATCTGGAGGTGCTGTAGCTGCTGTTCATGCTGGAGGACAATGGCTTCCGTCGGCTGCAACGGTGGAGACAGCATCCAGGAGTGTTGTTGCTGCCGCCGGAGGACAACGGTTGCCGTTGGCTTCAACGATAGTGACAGCATCCGGAGGTGTCGCTGCTGCAGCAAACCCGCCCGGAAGGGTTAAACGCACCGGAGGACAACGGTTGTCGTCGTCTGCAACAGTGATTGCAGCATCTGGAGGTGGTTTTGCTGCTGCGACACGCCCGCAAGGATATTCTGTCCATGCCGTAGAACAACGTTTGCCGTCATCTGCGTTGGCGAACACAACATCCAAAGGCGTTGTTGCTGCTGCAACACACCCACCAGGAAATGCTGTCCATGTTGGAGGACAACGGCTGCCGTCGGCTGCAACGGTGGTGACAGCATCTAGGAGTGTTGTCGCTGCCGCTGGAGGTCAACGGTTGCCGTCTGAATCAACAAACGCAACTTTCTGCGGTGTTGTTCCTGTTACTGCACGTCCGCCAGGAAGTGTTGTACACGCCAGAGGACAACGATTGCCGTCGGCTGCAACAGTGGGGACAGCATCTTGTGGTGTTGTTGCTGCTGTTCATACTGAAGGACAACGGCTTCCGTCGGCTGCAACGGTGGAGACAGCCGAGAGTGTTGCCGCTGCCGCCGGAGGACAAGTGTTGCCGTCTACATCACCAAAAGCAACTTCCAGTGGCGTTGTTGTTGCTACGGAACGCCTGTCAGGAAATGCTGTTGATGCTGGATTGCAACAGTTGACGTCGTCTTCAGCGGTGGTGACAGCATCTGGAGGTGTTGTCGCTGCTGCAGCAAAACCGCCAGGAATGGCTAAATGCTCCGCAGGACAACGGTTATCGTCGTCTGCAACTGTTATTGCAGCATCCGGAGGTGGTTTTTCTGCTGCGACACGCCCGCAAGCAAGGATTGTCAGCGCAGATGTTCTCAAGCCAACATCAGCTGTATCAATGATGGAAGTTTCCAGCGATGATGCTTCTGCTGCAACACAGCCGCAAGAAGAAAGCCACCCGTCTTGCTGCTGTCCGCTTTGCCGAAAGCTGCTTATTAGACAGGATGCTCGAAATGCACAGATACTTGCTCTGTTAGATGGACTTTCCTTAACAATGAATCCTATGGAAGGACTTTGAAGGAATGTAAATACATTTAATATTACTGTAGTGTCCACCGTGCAGCAGCTAGATGAGCTGGAAGCTAAATTGGAAAATAATGAATTCTTTTTTTTTGTTATGTACAAAGAATCGATACTGATATTACAAGTCAGGATGCATTCAATAGGTTACATGAGGCTTTGGATATCTTTTTTGATAGAGCATTTTTTGCTTCTTGCAGTTGGCAAGGGTCATCTGGAAAAAAATACCGTGTTCAGGCACAGCCCTGTCACTTCATATCGTGCTTAACGAAACACGAACATTCTTCGTTCAATTTCGAGTGTTCGGCTCGATCGAGTAGTTTATAAATAACCGTGAATGTCGCAAATAAAATCTCTCTTCCAATTTTGCTGCACAACGAATAACTGCTGGTAAATATTAAAGGTTTGAAAGTTACACCGAAACGCGGAAAATAAATTATCCGAAACAGTGAGATTAAACATTGGTGCCGTGACCAGGATTAAGACGAATCTGGTTTTCTGAATCTTAATTATTCTCGCGATAATCACTGTTGTGTCCGCGAAATTCAGCGTTTTTCCAAACCGCACTATGACTGCTCCGATAAAAGTTTTGTCGTCCAGAAGGACAGTTTTACTAGCAGTATTGGCTAAGCATGAAAAGTTTTTGGCAGAATTAGACCCGGAACGGGATGCAATCGAAATCAACATTCGCATTGCAAAGGTCCAGAAGCTTTCCGTTGATTTAGAAGCAATTCAGGCCAAATTGGAAGATGCGGCGGCCACCGAGGAAGTGATACAGGGTTTTCCAAGCCACTTCAATGTTGAAACTGGAAATTTTAATCACGTTAAATGTATGCTGAAGGCTGCACGGGTGAATTCAAGTCTGAAAAGCCAGTTCAATACAAAAAGTTTTGTTTTCAAAATCGTTAAACTATTTTTCAATATCGGTACAAGGTGGATTTAAAAATATCAGGTGGTGGACTCTAGTGCATTTTGACAATTCGTCACTTGACATAAGGTCCCCAGGATTCAAACTTTGTTTACATTAATTAAATTTGTTCATATAATTTATCTACCCCATTTTTTCGAATAAATATTCTTTCAAAATATATTTTGGACTTTGTGAGTTCTTATTTAACATTGAAACATACATTAAAGTGTGTTATTTTGTGTTATTCTGTGAATTTATTCTAGAATTCTTTGTGTTTTCGACATTTGTGATGATAAAAATTAAGAAATCATTTTTTTTTTCAATTTTTACAATAATTCCTCATTATCTACGAGCCGAATGGACAATTTACTTGAGATTAGAACTCATGCTAGCATGATTTTAAATTTCGTGCATAAACAAATCATCAAATCTTTTGTTAATATATTACGTTTTTTCGATAAAATCAATAGACACACTAAAATGCACATAATAACAAAGAAATCTGTTATATTTGCTAAGCTTTGTGTGCGGAAACCAATGGTCAACGGTTCTAAAATGACGTAAAGTCCCTCAACTATGGCGACCCCCCAAAGGCCCTAATCCACCACCTGATATTTTTAATCCACCTTGATATCGGTATAAGCCATTTCGATCTGTCAGTTTGGCGGGCTCTCGCCACTATGGGATAGAAAGAAATTAAATACGTCATAATGTTCAGTGAGTGAGGTTTTCTGCATCATCCCAACGAATACAGTATAGAAACCATCAAATGAACAAAACTATAAATAGTTTTAATCTGTTTTAATGAATTTAATAATTGTTGTTTGCACTTTAAAACGCGCCTTCAATGCTAAAAGAAAACAAACCATCAATCATTGAACATTTTGACGTATTGCATTTCCTTCTATCCCATAGTGGCGAGAGCCCGCCAAACTGACAGATCGATGTTGGACACAGGACCACCCTGTGTGCAACGCAGGACAGTTAGCTGTCACACCTCAAAATCTTAATTACCCTTGTCCGAACTACACACCTCTGCTATATGAACTCCGACCATTTTGTATCAAATAAACTTCCTTCTTCATCATTACTTCAACTGAACTACACGTGCTTCTGCCTATTCCTAATTTCCCTACGGCACTGCAAATCTCTAACAGGTTATGGGCCCAGGGTCATAAGAGGCAACATCGGAATAGAGAAAAGGTTTTGATCAATCGTGCGAGCGAAAGATGGACGGTAATCGGTTCAGCATGGCGAAGCTCAACAACAACAACTACAGCAGTTGGCGTTTCAAGGTTGAGTTGCTGCTTGTACGGGATGAACTTTGGCACCACGTCGAGTCGGGAGTAAAACCCGCAGACGTAGACCAAGCGACATGGGATGCTGGTGTGGCCAAGACCCGTGCGACGATCGGGCTGCTGATTGATGATAATTAACACGGGCTGATCCGGAACTCCACTACAGCACGAGAAGCGTGGCTGTCGCTGCAGAATCATCACAGAAAGTCAACACTAACCTCAAAAGTGTCGCTGTTGAAGCGCATATGTGACAAGCGGTTCGAGGAAGGCGATGATTTGGGGGAGCACCTTTTTACGATGGAGGAGCTGTTCGAGCAGCTGGTGAATGCAGGACAGGAATTGGCCGAAAACCTCCGGGTCGCGATGATCCTGAAGAGCTTGCCGAGCTCGTTCGACACTCTTACCATCAGGATTCGAGCCAGAACGCTGTTCTAAAAGTCGACAGCGAAAAACGGGGGAAGAAGAAGCCTCTCGTTTGTTACCATTGCAACGTAGCAGGTCACAAGAAGACGAACTGCCCGCAGCTGAAAGGGTCAACGGAAGGCAGCTCAAAGCCACGAGGTAAGCCACAAAGTAGGTTAAGTGAAAACGTATCGTTTGCTCTTGGCTGCAGCTTGCGGCAGGTTTCGGATAATTCTAAACCATGGGTGATTGATTCCGGTGCATCAAGCCATGCTGTTGCTGACCGTAGTTTTTTCAGCGAGATCCATAAAAGCGATATTAAATGGGTGAAACTAGCCGACGGTAAACGAGCACCAGTAGAGGGACAGGGATGCGGAACGGTAACATGTTACGATGAAAACGATCAGTCCAGAGAGGTTAGCTTATGCGTAGCGCTGTATACTCCCAGTTTATCCATGAATTTGTTGTCGGTGCCACAGCTTGTTAAGAAACGTGCCGTTGTCACATTTGATGCAAATGGGTGTCGAATATCGAACGGAAAGGATACAATTGCTTTCACCACTTTGATCGACGGATTGTATCGACTAAAACAGCCTAATGAGGTAGTCATGATCAATGAGAGCCGGCATAACAACGATTGTAGCCACGTTTGGCATAGACGGTTTGGTCACCGAGATAAGTACGTGATTAACCAATTAATTAAAGAAAAAATCGTAAATGGAATAAGGGTTAACGAGTGCGGCATAAATGAACCATGTGAATGTTTAATGAAAAGCAAAACAACGCGCAAACCTTTTCCTAAAGAATCGTTATCTTCGACAAAAGCTCCAATGGATCTAGTTCACACGGACATTTGCGGTCCAGTAGAAGTTCCTTCAGCTAGCGGCTTCCGGTTTTTCATGACGGTTATAGACGATTATTCGAGGTATTGCGTGCTATACTTCCTAAAACAGAAATCCGAAGTACCACACAAGCTGGAAGACTACGTGGCATTAGCAGAGAATCTGTTTGGACGGAAACCGAAGATTATACGTTCGGATCAAGGAGGAGAGTATTCTGGGCAAAAGCTTAGGGCGTTTTACAAAAGAAACGGCATTCAAGCCCAATTTACAGCGGGGTACAGTCCACAACAGAATGGCGTCGCGGAGCGTAAAAACCGCTATCTCGTGGAAATGACCAGGTGTATGCTTTTCGATGCTAACCTTCACGAGCGTTTTTGGGCCGAGGCGTTGAATACTGCCGTCTACTTACAAAATATTTTGCCTACTAGATCCCCAAAGCTGACACCACATGAAATTTGGCATGGAGTGAAACCGGAGGTTGGGCATCTAAAGATTTTCGGGTGCAAGGCGTGGGTCCACATACCAAAGGAAAAACGAAAGAAGCTTAGTGTCACTGCAAGACAACTAACGTTCGTCGGATACTCTGGCGAACACAAAGCTTACAGATTCCTAGACCAAGGGACCCAACGCATCATCACCAGTAGAGACGCGAGATTTATTGAAAGTTACTCCGAACAAACGAACAATAAAGCAACCAATGAAGAAGACAGTCATGAAGGTCAACTTGTACAACCAGAGGGATACACTGGTGGACTTAAAAATAGGAACTTTTTTCTGTGACCGAAAAACATAGTTCTTGTTGGAAATATTTGGTAGCCCTGAAAAGGACTGTTTAAGTGGTTGTTGGGAGGTGGTGTTGCGGTGTTCCACAGAGCGGAAACATATTCTAACGGTCAATGTGTTGACCGTTATTCGCTATCACTTCCTCACAGCGTAGGGCCATATCGCCGATGAGATTACGGCATTCGCTTCTGTCTATGCGTTTCCACATAGCCTTCCAGCGTCTCCATAGCGAATCGGCAGAACGTGCATGCTTGTTCTTAAGCTGACGCTTGAGAGTTGACCACAGATTCTCAATCGGGTTGAGGTCTGGACTCAACGCAGGCCACGGTAGAACTTGCACATCCTCGTTTGCCAAAAAACATTTAACTAATCGCGATGTATGCTTTGAGTCGTTATCGTGCTGAAAGATGTTATGCTCTTCGTCTCCGAATTTTTGTCGGGCGTGTGGCAACATCTTACGACTAAGTATTTTTCTATACCCTTCCGAGTTCAGTGTCCCTTTGATACGGAACAAAGGACCCGGGCCGTGCCAGGAGAAGCAACCCCACACCATTACGTGGCCGCCTCCGTGACTAAGGGTTTTTATAGTATTTTTTGGATGATACGCCTGTTTAGGAAGGCGCCAGACGTATTTAGTGCCGTCCGAACCATCCAGATTGATTATGGACTCATCCGAAAGAATTATTTTGCTCCACCAAAAGATGGATGCAGCTAAATGCTCTTCGGCATACCGAATGCGCGCTTCTACGTGGTGCGGCTGCAGCTTACGAACCTTTCGTGGTTTCCGGGCACAGAACCCACCGGCGTGTAAACAGCGCGACACCGTTTTCGCCGAAACTTGCAATCTAAGCTCCTGCTTAATACGATTGCAAGTTTTGAAAGGGTCCGCCCTGATTATCTCAACCATCTGCGCGTCAACGTCAGCCGTTGTTTTTCTCGGACGACCTGTGGATTTACCCGTAGCCTCGCTACGAATGGCGTTGTCCACAAACGTCCGCGAACGGCCGAACGCCTTGCAGATGGTTTTGATAGGCACGTTCTCACGATACAGCCCCTGAATGTTTTTTCGTTCCTCTGGAGTGCAGTGCTTTCCGCGACCCATGATGAACTTGTGGAATTTTCAAATCGCAAACTTTCACCTTTACCACTGAATGAAGAATGAAGCGCAACACGGTTTGGATCTCTTTTTATACTACCGAAAAACGCTGCCGTTACTGAAAACTCAGATAAGTAGCGCACCACAAATGCGAGTATAAAAGGCAAACAAACAGCGATTGCAAATTCAGTACACCTCGAACGTTAGGCGAAAGAACTCCGCAGGAGCCAAAGCCTCTCTAAACCATACTAACAACAACATACGCCTCGATCTGTTGGCGATAAGAGGCCAACGAACTCCGCAGGAGCCAAAGCCTCTCTAAACCATACTAACAACAACAACAACTGTTGGCGATGACACACCTATTGCACGCAAAAAAACACACAACAAATTTTTTTCCTATCTTTTTGTCCACCGGTGTACCTCCGCAGCGCTACATAGAAGTCACCGGTTGCGCAAGTGACGAAATGGGAGAACCTCGAAGTTACACAGAGGCCATCCAAAGCCCAGAAAAGAGCGCTTGGCAATCAGCAATGGAGGAGGAGATCAATTCTCTTCACGAAAACGAAACATTGTTGGTAAAGCCACCACCTGGGAGGAAAATAGTCGGCTGTAAATGGACGTACAAGAAGAAGCTCGATGAGAATGGCCAAGTCGTACGATACAAAGCGAGACTAGTAGCACAAGGCTTCTCACAACAGTACGGTACAGACTACGACGAGGTGTTCGCTCCCGTGGCAAAACAGACAACACTAAGAACAGTTTTGTCAGTAGCAAACCGCACAAACATGATCGTCAAACACCTCGATATTAGATGTGCATATCTTTATGCTGACCTGAAAGAGGAAGTGTACATGAAACAACCCCCAGGGTTTCATGAAAACGACCATCTGGTCTGTAAATTGAAAAGAAGCCTGTACGGTTTAAAACAGTCAGCACGAGCATGGAACAAGAAAATCGACGGAACGTTCAGAAGAATGGGGTTTAAACCCGGTGAAGCAGATTCATGCCTGTACACCCGCAACAGCGCAGGTAAGCGATGCTTCATACTTATCTATGTCGACGACATGTTAGTAATTTGCGACACGGACGAGGAGTATCGCAGCATTTGCACCACGCTTCAAAAGGAGTTCAAAGTCTCGAACATAGGAGACATACGACAATTCCTCGGGATACATGTAGAAAAGGTAAACGGCATTTATACCCTAAATCAGAAAAACTACATCGAAAAGATTGTTGATCGCTTCGGACACGAGAACGCTAAACCGTCAAAGGTACCAATAGATCCCGGGTACATAAAGCAAAAGGAGGAGAATCTTATGGAAACCAATACCTCGTACAGATCGTTGGTTGGAAGATTGCTATATGTAGCGGTGAATACTCGGCCTGACATATGCATTAGCACATCTCTATTGTGCAGGAAAGTTTCAAACCCGACTGATCGGGACTGGACTGAAGCAAAACGTGTCCTACGCTACCTTAAGGGCACAAAGAATCTGCGCCTTCACTTGGGCAATGGACAGGGACACCTAGAGTGCTTTGCCGACGCCAATTGGGCTGGCAACGAGCAAGACAGAAAATCCAACTCAGGATTTCTAATCAAGTACGGTGGAGGGTTGGTAAGCTGGGGAACCAGGAAGCAAACGTGCGTTTCACTTTCTTCTACAGAAGCCGAATTCGTGGCATTGTCTGTATGCTGTCAGGAACTGCTATCAAAAGGCTGCTAGGCGACCTCGGTGAGGAAAACCACGAACCAACCGTCGTGTGGGAGGATAACCAATCGTTCAATAAGATGGTCGAATCGGATCGAATCGACAGCCGCTCCAAACACATCGACACAAAACATGCCTTCACTAAGGACCTGCGGGAAAGGGGCGTCATCGAGTTGCGGTACCTGCCGACCGAAAACATGGAAGCTGACCTGATGACGAAGCCGCTCGGACGAAGCAAGCTGGAGCGCCATGGGATGGCAATTGGCGTTGAGTGAACGCAAACGTGTCCACGTTGAGGAGGAGTGTTGGACACAGGACCACCCTGTGTGCAACGCAGGACAGTTAGCTGTCACACCTCAAAATCTGAATTACCCTTGTCCGAACTACACACCTCTGCTATATGAACTCAGACCATTTTGTGTCAAATAAACTTCCTTCTTCATCATTTCTTCAACTGAACCACACTTGCTTCTGCCTATTCCTAATTTCCCTACGGCACTGCAAATCTCTAACAATCGAAATGGCTTATACCGATATTGAAAAATAGTTTAACGATTTTGAAAACAAAACTTTTTGTATTGAACTGGCTTTTCTGACTTGAATTCACCCGTGCAGCCTTCAGCATACATTTAACGTGATTGAAATTTTCAGTTTCAACATTGAAGTGGCTTGGAAAACCCTGTAAGTCACAATGCCGCGTTACGAGACGATTTTGGCTCGCGTTTGATACGCCTTGAAGCCCATTTGAAGGCTAAACGGGTGCACGCTCCGCGATCCGCAAGCACAACACCAAACACTAACCCGTTGGCAGGTATAAAGCTTCCCACCATCTCACTTCCTGAGTTCGATGGTGATTACATGCAATGGCTCACGTATAGGGACACTTTTGAGGGATTAATTCACGAAAACATGGAACTACCACCGATACAAAAGTTTCATTATTTACGAGCTTCCGTGAAAGGCGAGGCCGCAAAGGTGATCGAAGCAATCACGATCAGCGCAGCCAATTACGAGCTAGCATGGTAAATGCTCACCGAACGATACTCGAATGAGTATTTGTTAAAGAAACGGCATCTTCAAGCACTTTTTGGTATGGCCACCGTTAAGAAGGAGAGTGCATCAACCCTTCACCCTCTTGTGGACGAGTTCGAACGTCACAAGAAAACGCTCAATCATCTAGGCGAAAAAACGGAGACATGGAGCTGCTTGTTAGAACACTTAATGTGCACAATATTGCCTACCTCCACATTAAGAGATGGGAGGAAAATGCCTCAACTAGCCAAAATCCTAGTTACGAAGGATTAATCGCATTTTTACAGCGCCGTATGCGAGTGTTGGAAACCCTACAGGTAAACATTACCGAAGCTCCCCCTACCGTGAACCAAACGCACTACGCACATAAACATGTTCCGCCTATGCGCTTAGCAAGTGTTGGAAAACGTTTGTTTCCCGTGTAAAAAAGTGAGAGAATTAAATTCTTTAGGCTACTTCAATGCAGTGCCAAAAAATTAGTGTTTTTTATTCTCTCTCTTAAAATCGTGTGTACACTCGTTCGCTTTTGTCGTTAAGGGCCGATTCCGCGGTTTTTCTCCCTTTTTATATGTTTTGAACCGGATCAAAACATCGCCTGGTCTGACAGATGTTGGAACATTTGTAAGGTTCCAACATTGTCCCCCCGAGTGTGAAGCTATCGCTGTCGCACTCCCGCATATCTGTCAGACTCTTGTTCCGTTGCTTTGTTTACTTCCGCGCTACAATGAAATGTGCATACACGCGGTTCTACCCGGCCGACGCTTCTAAAGATAAGTTCATACGCGGTTCAGTTAATTATCTCGCTAATTCTTTTCAGCTGGTGGTTTCGTAATTCGCTTCGACCTTTCCGAATCTATTCTGCCTATTCGAGGAAGATTTCGATGCGTTTAATTATCTTCAATCAACCACACCACATTCATCAAATCCGCATTGTTATCGGCGCTCCGGTGTTTATCCTGTTTACCGTCTTCTTTGGCCGTCTCTATTGGCAAGTGAGTATAGTGTTTTCTACTACATCCTAATGAACCGTCTAAGACAACAATCCTACCTTTCCTCAGATATGTACAACGCGGCGAAGTACCAAATACCGTGTTTCCTATGAAACGCATTTCTATACACGGTACCGCTGTCACTCGAATTGGTTCCCTAATTTCGACCTTTCTACGCTCTGCACTTTTGACGTCAATGATTCGCGGCGAAGATCGTGCATTCAACTCAACAGCCACGAGATCGACGGAACTCTTGCGTACCCGTGTGTGGAAAGCTTGCAAGGAAACTCCTGGTGTATTGGTCGCTATCGGACATGGCCCATACGCTACCCATCCTAGGCGAGTTTTTGAGACGATCGGCTGCCCCCATTTCCCTTCAACGCATTTCAACGAACGCCCAAGGATGCAATTGTCTATCCTTATGAGGATGCGTGGTGCTGCATCCGCATACGACGGCAGCTGAAGTCCCCGTAGGTGCTGATATTTTGCCGCAAGCTGGGAAGTGTTGACCGATTGTCTCGGAAGAGCCAATTCCTTCACGGTATGAACATCAGTTAGCAGATACGGCGTGGCCGAACCCTGTCTACCCGATATTTTAACCGAGAGCTGTACCGAGTCCCTTTCCTCTCTCGTAACGTCACCAGTCCAATGAAGCTGGATAGGGTGGGGCGTGCCTTCAAGACCAAGTTCGTCCATCAACCCATGGTCCATAAACGTTGACGTTGAGCCATCGTCGATGAAAGCGAATGTTTCCACCTTTCCTCGTGGTCCGTACAGCGTCACTGGTACGTACTTCAACAGCACGCTCTCGTTCACTCCTGAATGTGTATTAAAATAATTATTATTTGCTTCATTAGACATACCGGAGTTACCATGGGTGCCTTCCTGGTGCAGCAGTGAATTATGCAAGATACTGCACCCATTTACGCCACAAGGAGTTGTGATGTTGCATCTTCCGTTGTGGTATTCGAGACATCTGCGACACAGTTTGCGTTCGTTGATGAACGCCCTCCTGGCAGCTACCGTAGTCCTGAGAAACTTCTCACAGGCGCGCAACGACACGCACGTCCCCCCACAGAGGATACACGATGACTCCGGGTGGCTACTCGATGAAGGTACACCGCTGCTGGACTCATCCTGGAGTACCACGGCGTTACAGTAAGCAGGAGTAGTACGTACATATGGAACGGTACGGTGAGGCTGCATTGCCGTGGGTCGATGTGGCGCGTGCCGTTGCACATTATGACGCACGGGTGGTGCGCTCCTCTCAGCTTGCTCCGTGCTGGCTTCGGGCATATCGATAACCGCGCACAGATCATCCGCAAGCTCGCCGATCCACATTCCGAACTGGTACATGTTCACCGATCGCAATCGCTTTCGGAGTCGTGCCCATTCCATACACAGTACAGGTGGTAACTTTTTTACCAGCTCCTTCAGCAGCATAACGTCGTGGATGTAATCCACCAATCCAGAAGCCTGCACCGTCGCTATCAACCTTTTCACCGCAAAACCGAACTCAACAACGGTACACTGGTGGACATTAAAATAGGAAAAAAAATTTTGTGTGTTTTTTTTGCATACACTAGGTGTGTCATCGCCAACAGTTCGAGGCGTACTGAATTTGTAATAGCCGAATTTTGCCTTTTATACTCTCATTTTTGGTGCGCTACTTATCTGAGTTTTGAGTAACGGCAGCGTTTTGCGGCAGTATAAAAGGAGAGCCAAACCGTGTTGTGCTTCATTCTTCCATCAGTGGTCAAGGTGAAAGGTTGCTATTTAAAAATTCCACAAAATCATCATGGGTCGCGGAAAGCACTGCACACCAGAGGAGCGAAAACACATTCAGGGGCTGTATCGTGAGAACGTGCCAATCAAGACAATCTGCAAGGCGTTCGGCCGTTCGCGGACGTTTGTGGACAACGCCATTCGTAGCGAGGCTACGGGTAAATCGACAGGTCGTCCGCGAAAAACAACGGCCGACGTTGACGCGCGGATTGTTGAGATGATCAGGGCGGATCCTTACAAAACTTGCACTCGTATCAAGCAGGAGCTTGGTTTGCAAGTTTCGGCGAAAACTGTGTCTCGCCGTTTACACGCCGCTGGGTTCTGTGCCCGGAGACCGAGGAAGGTTCGTAAGCTGCAGCCGCACCACGTAGAAGCGCGCATTCGGTTTGCCGAAGAACATTTAGCTGCATCCATCTTTTGGTGGAGCAAAATCATTTTTTCGGATGAGTCCATAATCAATCTGGATGGTTCGGACGGCGTTAAATACGTCTGGCGCTTTCCTAATCAGGCGTATCATCCGAAAAATACGATAAAAACCCTTAGTCACGGAGGCGGCCACGTAATGGTGTGGGGTTGCTTCTCCTGGCACGGCACGGGTCCTTTGTTCCGTATCAACGGGACACTGAACTCGGAAGGATATAGAAAAATACTTAGTCGTAAGATGTTGTCATACGCCCGACAACAATTCGGAGACGAAGAGCATTACATCTTTCAGCATGATAACGACTCTAAGCACACATCGCGAACAGTTAAATGTTATTTGGCAAACCAGGATGTGCAAGTTCTACCGTGGCCTGCGTTGAGTCCAGACCTCAACCCGATTGAAAATCTGTGGTCAACTCTCAAGCGTCAGCTTAAGAACCAGCCTGCACGTTCAGCCGATGATCTATGGACACGCTGCAAGTTTATGTGGGAACGCATAGACAGAAGCGAATGCCATAATCTCATCGGCGATATGGCCAAACGCTGTCAGGAAGTGATAGCGAATAACGGTCACCAGATTGACCGTTAGAATGTGTTTTCGCTCAGTGGAACACCGCAACACCTCCTCCCAACAACCACTTAAACAGTCCTTTTCAGGGCTACCAAATATTTCTGACAAGAACTATGTCTTTCGGTCACAGAAAAAAGTTCCTATTTGTATGTCCACCAGTGTATCTAGTCGTTCCATTTTGGGTGCTGCCATCATTTTTTTTTTCTCCACCGTCCGATCCACAATCAAATCCGGCCTTCCGAAACGAGCTTTCAAAGTGTTAATAGCCGCTTTCACAACTTCCGGAAACAGTAACAAGTGACCGACTATATCCAACGCAGTACCTTTGAGGCAGTGCTGCAGCCTCTCAAGGTTTTCGCCATCAGTGTAGTTGCAGGAAATAGTGGTTCGATTATATGTCGATATGAATCGTGGCCACTCATCTACGGATCCGTAGAAACTCGGCAGATCCCGTGGGAAACCGTTTCGAGCTGTTACTTGGCTTTGGTTAAGAAATGTGTTCGCTGGTGTTCGTTGTGTGTAAGTGTGTGCAGTGGTGTGTGGCGCATACGAAGAGCGTCCTGTGGCATAGTGTGCGCTTCCCCTTCGGTCGTACATTCCCAGCTCATCAAACCCTGTGCGTTCATTATACATCACGCGTTCATCGTGCATTGTGCGTTTTCCTAGCATCGAACGTTCGGTCAATACCGCGCCTTCGTTGTAAGCACCGAATTCTTCGTACATTGCTGGTTCTCTGTATATTGCGTGTTCGCCACGCCTGCCATATGACGCCGTCTGTGCAGCGTAGTCGCCATTGCCGTACGTCATCCGCACGCCATCATTGTTTGGGTCGTGAACCTGTATCGGAGGGTTTTGAACCCGAGCCGGTCCGATTTCTCTCCTATCACTGATTTGCAACGAATTTTCCATTCCGCGAACCCATTCGTCGAAATCAAGTTTGCGTACCCTACCATGCTCGTGTACTAGCGGTGCTGATCTTGGTGCCCCCAAACGGTCAGTTTCCCGGCACCATTCTTCCGCCTTTTCGAGCTCATGCATTTCTAGCAGCTCTTGAAGCTCGTGCCTAATGTCGGCAGCTCGTTGCCGTCGTTCTCGCGTTCTCGTCGACATTCGCGGCTTTTCACGCACCTCCTTGACCACACTTTGGCTCGAAACGCCGTTGCCCTTCACTGACTCACCGATACTGACGGTCGATGTCCTGGATCTTGCATCCAACGCTGTCTCGTCCCGCTCCTGCCTTTCCGGTATTGCGTTACCGCCCGTAGCGCACCGGCTTGTGCCTGCTTCCAGCGGAATATTCTTCACAGCATCGCGTTCCGGAACCGAGCTTGACGACGCTCTTGGAGTTGGAACGCCGTTGTGCCCTGTCCCATGACTCGTCACAGGAGTGGAATAAGCCTCCTGTACATCGTAATGCAAATTCCGTGCTTGATCCATTGTTCGGTTCTCAACCTTCGTTAACTTCCCACTAAGTTTTATTGTTTTCACTACGCGGACGCGGGTGTAACTCACTTACGCGGTACTTTATCGATTCGGTTATACGACCCGCGACGAATTAGCTTGTAAACTGTTAAACAAGTAATTTTTTGGAATGTTGGAAAACGTTTGTTTCCCGTGTAAAAAAGTGAGAGAATTAAATTCTTTAGGCTACTTCAATGCAGTGCCAAAAAATTAGTGTTTTTTATTCTCTCTCTTAAAATCGTTTGTACACTCGTTCGCTTTTGTCGTTAAGGGCCGATTCCGCGGTTTTTCTCCCTTTTTATATGTTTTGAACCGGGTCAAAACATCGCCTAGTCTGACAGATGTTGGAACATTTGTAAGGTTCCAACAGCAAGCTTTCCGTCAACATCACACGACACACGCACATGCCCTTTATGCCACTCCGATCACAATTTAACGAAATGCCCCCGTTTCTTGCAAATGTCACCGGAGGAACGGTACCGAAACACAATCACACTGAAATTGTGCTTGAATTGCTTGCGCGACAATCACCGTGTGCGTGATTGCTCATCGCAATACAAGTGCAGACACTGCAATTCAACACACCACTCGCTTTTACACTCTTCACAAAATTACGGCACATTTTCCACTGCGAACACGTCAGCTGCGCAAAATGCTTCCGTACGCAACACACACAACACAGACGATCACACGGCAAACACGCAACGCACTTATGCAGCAGCATTGAGGCAAACTACGGAACAAGTTCTGCTTCAAACTGCACTTGTAAACATTGTTGATGCACATGGCATAATGCATCCTGCGCGCGCACTTTTAGATAGTGCCTCCCAGCCAGATTTGATGAGTAGCCGTTTTGCTAACCGGCTAGGTATCAAATCGGGCACGGTCGACATCACGCTGATTGGTGCTGGTCAATCGTCCACCCCGGTGCGGAAATCGATGCGCACCACGGTATCATCCAGAGCGAGCCCTTATGCGATTAACGTTGAGTTTTTGATAGTCGAGAAGCTTATTGCTGACCTGCCCGCACATGATGTGCCCACCAGCGGCTGGAAATTACCGCCACATATTATATTCGCCGACCCCCATTTCGAGAAGTCGGCACCGATCGCCATTATTCTCGGTGCCCGGCACTATCACACGTTTTTTGTAAGCGGGGCGCAATATAAAATGTCATCGAATCTACCAGTCCTGATGGATAGCGTATTTAGCTGGGTCGTGAGTGGCTATGGCTATTCTCCTGAGGATCGCAAATGTGAGCAATTTTACAAAGATACAACACAGCGAGATGAAGCTGGTCGTTATATGGTATGCTTACCTAAACAAGCAGACTTCGATGATAAGCTTGGCCTTTCGAAGGCAGCAGCATTAAGGCGGTTTAGTTTGCTAGAAAGGAGGTTAGAACGAGATCAAAACGTAAAAGCGGTGTACCATGATTTCATGCGTGAGTATCTGGAGCTTGGGCACATGTCACGCATAAAAAATCCCTCCGACGACGAATGCGCGTGTTATCTGCCTCACCATCCCGTGTTCAAAGCCGCTAGCTCCACAACAAAGGTCCGCGTGGTATTTGATGGTTCAGCTAAGACGTCCACCGGCTTTTCGCTAAACGAGGCGTTATGCGTCGGCCCTGTCGTGCAGGACGATCTGCTCGACATAATTTTGCGCTTCCGCACATATAAGGTAGCCGTTATTGGAGATATTGCGAAAATGTATCGACAAGTATTGCTCCATCCTAATGACCGGAAATTTGTACGCATTTGCTTTCGATTTTCGCCTCACTCGCCAATCGAATATTTTGAGCTGAATACGGTTACTTATGGCTTAGCCCCCTCATCATTCTTGGCAACCAGAACATTGCTGCAGCTTGCAAACGATGAGGGCGCCTCTTGTCCCGATGCTGCAGCTGTTTTGAAAAATAACTTCTACATTGACGATTTCATCGGTGGTGCTGATTCCATCGGAAATGCTCGCCAGTTGCGAATCGAGCTTTCTCAATTGCTCGCCAAAGGCGGCTTCTAGTTGCGAAAGTGGACATCCAATCAGCTCGAGGTGCTCGCCGGTTTAAATGCGGATCAAATCGGCACACAATCAGCGCGGCAATTCTTACCACACGAGACGGTAAAGGCTCTTGGTGTTTCATGGGAGCCAGAGCATGACGTTTTATCCTTCGAATCCGCAATATCCAGTGATGTGTCCATTCCGACAAAGCGATCCATTCTATCCAACATAGCTCGCATGTTCGATCCGCTGGGCCTGATCTCCCCGATTGTCATTCGGGCCAAGATGATGATGCAGGAATTATGGTTGCAGAAAGCTGGTTGGGACGAGTATGTTCCAGATACTATCTGTAAGAAATGGAAAATAATACAAGAGGATTGGCAACTCATCTCTGAATTCAAGGTTAGTCGTTATGCGCTTCTACCAGGTGCGCGTATTCAGCTACATACCTTCTGTGATGCATCGGAGGCAGCATATGGAGCCTGCATTTATGCGCGTTGTGAAGGCGAAGGCGGGCAGATTCGCATAACGTTGCTTTCTTCCAAATTGCGTGTGGCACCGCTCAAGCGCGTCACACTACCTCGCCTTGAACTATACGCTGCTGTATTAGGAGCACACCTGCATCACCGAGTAAAGAAGGCGATGGGGATCAACGTTGCAGAATCTTTCTTTTGGTCGGATTCCACCATCACCTTAACCTGGATCAGCGCCACACCCAACACATGGGCAACGTTCGTGGCTAACCGGGTACCTGAAGTGCAGCATTACTTACACCCGCGGCAGTGGAGACATGTACCCGTTGCGTCTAATCCTGCTGACCTGGTTTCACGAGGCATGTCAGCCGCTGATTTCCTGAAAAGCAAACTGTGAAGCTTCGGTCCGGATTGGCTATCTTTGCCCGGTTCCATCTGGCCCAACTCTAACCCGGAACCAGCCAACGAAACGAATCTAGAGATTCTCCAGGTGAGTGCTGCCGTTGTAAACACAACCACTAATCACCCTTGGTTTGCGTTGTGTTCTTGCTACAAGCGATTGCTGCGTATCGTATCATACTGCATTCGCTTCACACGTAACGCTAAGGAAAAGGCACGCACTCAGCGAACAGCAGCACAGCACCCCGCACCTTTATTCGTCACACCCGAGTACATGGAAACAGCAAACACTGTGTTAAGCCGCCTAGCACAGCAGGATGCATTTTCAGCTGAACTCGGGCAGCTCAAAAAGGGAAACGAAGTCATGAGGCAATCACCTTTACGTGCACTAAGTCCATTCCTTGACGAACAAGGGATTATCCGTGTAGGGGGACGTTTACGGCTATCTCAACTTCCCTACCAAGCGATGCATTTTGTTTTACTTCCCAAGAAACATCCGTTCGCGCAATTGATCGCAAAGTATCAACACGAGGAGCTTCGTCATGGAGGAGGAAGGCTGCTCTTATCTCGAATTCGCGAAGAGTTTTGGCCGTTAGATGGAAGGCATCTTGTTAAGCACATTGTGCAGAATTGTTTTCGGTGCGACAGCGACCGACATTTGAACAGCAACAACTTGGACAGCTTCCAACGCAGCGCATCACTCCCAGCCGGCCTTTTAGTGTTACCGGAGTGGATTACGCCGGTCCATTATACCTGAAGCCAGCCCATAAACGAGCAGCTTCGAAGGGGCGGCGAGGGAGCTTCACGAGCTGTTCGAAATGTTTCACGATGAACAGCAGCTACATCTAATTGTGACAGATTGCACTAACCGCGGCATCAATTGGCACTTCACCCCTCCCAAGGCAACACATTTCGGCGGATTGTGGGAAGCAGCTGTGAAGACCGCCAAGCGACACCTTTTTCGGCAGTTAGGCAGCACGCGACTATCCTATGAAGGCTACACAACTGTCCTACATCAGATTGAGGCGGCGATGAACTCGCGTCCTCTTCTACCTATGTCAGACGACCCTAACGATCTATCGGCACTTACCCCAGCGCATTTCCTCGTGGGCACATCGATGCATGCTGTCCCCGAGCCGGACTACACCCATCTTCGTTCCTGCACCCTCAGCGACTTGCAGAAGTGGCAAGTAATGGTGCAGCGCTTCTGGAAACACTGGACGACGGAATACCTGCAAGAGATGCAACGTGATAACACCATGGCGAAGAGGAACGACAGCATCTTACCTGGCAGACTGGTCATCCTGAAGGATGATTTCCTCCCCCCAACCCGTTGGCCACTCGCACGTATCGTACATGTGCACACCGGAGACGACAAGCTGACACGGGTAGTAACACTGAAAACATCAAAAGGTATCGTAACTCGTCCGATAACAAAAATTTGTATCTTACCTGTGGCAGAGGCCAACGAGAGCACATGCACCTAATTTCCGTTTATTTTGATTGTTTTTGTTTTGTTTGTTGACTTTCGTCAAGGGGGGGGGGGAGGATGTTCAGGCACAGCCCTGTCACTTCATATCGTGCTTAACGAAACACGAACATTCTTCGTTCAATTTCGAGTGTTCGGCTCGATCGAGTAGTTTATAAATAACCGTGAATGTCGCAAATAAAATCTCTCTTTCAATTTTGCTGCACAACGAATAACTGCTGGTAAATATTAAAGGTTTGAAAGTTACACCGAAACGCGGAAAATAAATTATCCGAAACAGTGAGATTAAACATACCGTTTTGTAATTACCGGCATGTATTACGTTTGCTTAGGGCTGTCGGAAAAACCACTTAGGGATAGAAGTCGATGACCTTTTTGTAGAAAAGTTTATGAAATCAAAGTTGGAGCATGCTACTCATCGCTTGAATTTGGAGGGTTCTAGGAAATCGACTTGTCACAATAGAAAATTTTTAAGTTAGTTAATTTAGTTAATTAAGATAGTTAACCTGTATACATATGTTATGTATTCCTAAACGTCTATAAGCTGTCACATATGTACATATGAATATTTTTAAATTAACGTATAATTCAAACTTTAGTCTTATCATTATGAGCTTAAGTAGCGTTATTATAAGATGTTCATATTGATACCAAAGTTTATTTGAATTCTAGTCGAAAAATTATGCACTGCACTACTGCACTACATGTACATATTATTATAAGTAATGTTTTTTTACGACATAGCTAATATGAACTATTATGATAAATATTATGAATTCTTGCCTTAACATACACAAATTTATATTAACTTTAAATGTGCAATCAAAGTACTACTTAAATGCTTCATAACATGATACTAACATCTGTAAAATTAAGAGATTATTGTTGTTGTTTCTTCTGACGTGAAGGTGTCTGCTTTGCTTCCGTTTCGCTGGAACTACACCCTATGTGTGTAACATAACTATATATATATATATATATATATATATATATATATATATATATATATATATATATATATATATATATATATATATATATATATATATATATATATATATATATATATATATATATATATATATATGATATCTTTATATATAAAAATCTCGTGTCACGGTGTTTGTTGCGAGCAAACTCCGAAACGGCTGGATCAATTTCAACGAAACTTTGCACACACCGGTAAAAGTAAGGCTCAGCCCTCTACGTTACATTGGAGAAGCGTTACATCCCTTAAAATATTCCCAAGCAACATTTTTACTACAGTTTTGTCATCCAGGCGACCGACCAGTGTACATTATTTGAATAAAAAATATTTTAAATTGAGATGAAAAAAAGTTAATTGGTGTAAGATGAACCGATTTCAAGGAGATTAAATTTTTAAATAACAATTAAATAACAGGTTTAATATTTTTCATTGTTGCATTATGATTAATGAAAAAAAGTCTGAAAGAAGGAAGCTCATGAACACCCCAAAAGCTTTCAATTGGAGTAACATTTTCTATGATTAGAAAACATAAAATATTAAAATATTTTTAATTTAATTATATATATGAAATATAACTATTACCTTTTCAATCTATGTTTCTGGCCATTTTGAATAAAAATTACTTTAGATGCAAGGGCTCTTTTTAAAATGAGGTTAATGAAGTTAATAAATACTTGTAAGTATTTCATTATACTACTTTATCAATAACTGGGTAAATAAATAAATGATCATTTTTTTATTATTTACATCTTTTATTTATAAGATTGTTAAAATTATAATTCTTGAAGTTGTGACAACTTTTCTCATTATCAAAAAAGCTTTTCTAATTATCATATAAAAGTAAACAATAATAAGACATGATTATCTATTAATTTGCTCATCCACGGCGGTTAAAACAAACGTTCAAAAATGCTGCTTGGGTTTGTGATTAACAGGCGTTACGCGTAACGCTAGCGTAACGTAGAGGGCTGAGCCTTACTTTTATATATATAAACTTTCCCGAACTATCATATCCATACATTTTTCAGCAAGCGGAATCCCGCGGCCGCGAAATCTCCGTGTATTTTCGGCCTTACATTTCTCTTGGGCAATGGCTATTTGATCAAAAGAACAAATTAACAGAACAATCTGAACTCATTGGTTGAACTTCGATTCCATGCCAACTATTGAGTGTGTGTTTTTTAGTTGGCACGTTTTTCCATACAAAAAAATGAAATTTTTCTCGGCACGCCATGATATTTTTGTGAAATTAAAAAAAAAACGGTATTCTGATACAAACTATTGAATTCTGACTGTAGTTGAACGCTTATTCGTTGGCATGACTGGTCCAGATCGAACTATTTTATTTTTTTTTCTTTTGACTCAACAACCGGTGTCGATCAAGGCCTGGCTGTACCACTTGTCGTGTTGGCTTTCAGTGACTTTTGGATAACCCCCAATAGCAGAATAGTCAGTCCTACGTATGGCGGCACGGTCTATTTGGGGCTTGAACCCATGACGAGCATGTTGTTAAGTCGTACGAGTTGACGACTGTACCACGAGACAGGCTTAATTAATTAATTAATTCATTAAATTATTAATTTTAATTTAGGTTGTAATAATCACGCTCATAATAAAATTTGATCGTTTATGTTATGTCATAATATAATTTTTGCATGCATTGTATGGTGGTCTCGCTTGAATTCCTCCAGCCAGGCGGGCATTCATAACCGGGTTTCTAACAAAAGTGTTAACTGTCCTTTACTGCTCTCGTGGGTTCAGCTATACTTGGGGTGGGTCATATGATTAATTTTACGATACGATCCGGTGTCTCACGGAATCGATCCCGAACCATGGTTGCAGTAAGAGTTGCTAGATCACTTTAGGAATTAAATTCGACCTGTGGGTGCAGCGAGTTTGAGCCAACCCGAATAATCAGTAGGTACGTAAAAGTATAAGCATTTCCGGCCCGGTGCTTGGGCCTACTTTACCTATTTGTACCTTTCGGGTCGTCCCGAACGACTACTGGTCACTTACGGATGACTCTGACCCGGTAAGTTCGGATCGACCCGCTCATCACAAAGCCACGACGTACAAGCCAAGATGTACACGTGCGATCCCGGTTATTGCTGCATCCCGGATTTCGTTTGGCGTCCGCAACCCCATAATCTGCATGTCCGGTATGCTAACCACGGCAGCGAAATTAACTAGCCGCATATTAAACTATATAAACATAAAACACATTATATGCACAACGATATGCCACGATTTTTATTATTTTAACGGTGCACAAGTGGATAGGCGGGGAGGGAAATGGAATAACTCGGGTAAATAATAGTAAAAACACTTTTGTCACAAATCTTACATAATATTTGCATATGGCATAATTCTTTTACATTTGCAAAAAGAGCATATACCTCGATGCATGTTGTTGTTATTTACCTTTTTGTTGACTTTGTTAACATGATGTTTACCTCTTTGGCAGAGGTACAAACAGGCATAAATATCACTACAACACTTTGTTTTCCAACACTTTTCATATTTAAATTAACTGTGCACGTCGAAGTAACACTAAACACATTAATACACTTCACTATAACAAGTTTTTGTACACATTATCACGCAGAATCAAGGAGATTAAAAACATCAACATTCGAAACGTCAAACTTTGCCACTTTGTATGAAGTCAAATGTGGTAGTAAGAATGAGACAGACTGACCGGCAAAATTGGATGCAAATAAAAAACGAGTTCTCCAGCTGAAATAGCCGTCGACGCACGCACACAATCACACACGGCCAGTGGCGGGTCAAACCTCTCCGAGGCCCTAGGCGTTATGGTAGATGGGGCCCCTTTACCAAATCCATCGACGCGGGGGGAGGGGGGGGGGAGGTTGTGAAATGGTGTACGAATCATGTACTGCAAATTTTCTAAGTTTGCTGCAGTTACATTTTTTACTGAAAGCTGTTGAGTAATACATGGTTTTGTCGTTTCACTGTAAAACTAATTACTGAAAATGAATTTTGGTTGAGAAAAATCCTCACACCACTTTGCTGTTCTTGCTGAAATTTATTGGTAACCGTGGGTGCATATCAAATCAACAAACTTGTTTCGACAAAATACAGTTCACATCTGTATAAAACTTTATGAAATAGAAATGAACATGAGCAGAATGGACTGCCATCCTGCGCATCAATAAAAACCCCAATTTCTATACTTTTTTTCGCCAATTTTTAATCGATATCAATGACTAAACAATCAGTAATATCAGAAAGGCTTTGTGGTATGTTCAAATTTTGGGTCCTGTGGATACTTTTTCGAAGCGGACTTTCGACACTTGATCGTCTAGGCGATCATAAAAACCTTTAGAACGTTGGAGTTTAGAAGGCTTACCTTGGGTAGGAGGACATAAGTAAACTCCTTAAATGAGAAGTCGATAGATGATAGCATATAACAAATCTGACCTGCCATGATCGGAGTTGGTTTTATTTATACTCAAGAGAAGATAAAGGTTTCACATTTTTAGTTCCGAGTTGTGTGTCGGAAAGTTATCGTTTTCGCTAAGCTAGTTACGTTTGTCTTTTATTGACAAGAACGATGGTTCTAAACGATATTTTCTTTCCTACTTTACAGTTTCATAGTAGCTCGTGTTTCATAGTACGGACGATTTGATTTAAAATCGTCATCGTGAGCATAACATGAAAACAATAGTTTGCTTTTACGTTGGTGTTTACCTTTACAATGAATACTGAAGTACCGTCTTGCTTCGAATTACGGCCACTTCATTTTCAATCGGTCAGAGCGATAACTTCTTGCACGCGGGAAAAACAATATTTTCATTCGAAAGTAACTGGAAATACCCTGTATTGCAGTATGTTTGTCTCAAGTGATCCGCGAACCACAGATTGGAGACCACTGCTTTAGATCAGCTGCTTTCTAAATGATCGATCGTTGAGGGCCAGGAGAATGCATTTTTTTCTTCTACACATACATTATTATATTATTACAGATAATACACAAAATAACTGGTTTATGATATTAAATAATGCGATTGGTTATATTGTTGTTTTTCTTAAATTATTATATCATCCAAGCAAGTTTCAAATTCGTTTTACTAACTTACAATTACTAAAATTGATTGTAAAGATTCTTCAATTAAGAGTCAGCCGCATAGTGTGCAAAAGTCATAAAAAATTAAGCAAAATCGCAATATCGCTTCTCAATGTACCCTTCCTTCCATGTTGCGAATTGTTTTCAGGATATATCTGAAGATGGTACAAAAACCTTAACAGCTGAAAAATTATCGAGACAAACGTACAATCGTTCAGTACTATTATGAGGCTACGGACAAGTAAGGCTAGGTCAGACAAATTGATAGCGCATTTCTTTAAAATAAAGCTCCTAGAAAATCGTTGCATCCTTCAAAAGCAATAGTGTGCAACCATTGTTCTCGTAAAATCAACAGACAGGTTTTTATGGAATTATTCGTTTCTATTTTCTAATTTCTCCTCAAACTTGACCATATTGATTGGTCCGACAATCCATGTTATGGTGATCAAATTTGGAAGAGTTCAACGATATGAATTGTCATATTAAAATACGTTCAGCTACTTTTTAATGAATAGGATCTTCATATCTTTCAAAATCGGGCAAATATTTTCTCGGGTCTGACTGCATATTGTGGCGGGCCGGACTTTGCCGACCGCTGCCGACAGCTTAATTAGTTCAAATTTTACGCGATCATTCATATCGATATTTCCTTTCCGTCGACCCTTCCAATTTTGACCCAAATCCTTCAACAGCTTGCCTTTCTACCATCATTTCGTCTAGTCCACAATTTTGACTGGGCCCCAAAGGTTAGCCGGGGCACGAGTTCTTAGTTTTTGCGAGATAACATAGACACAAGCCAAATTAAAAAGCGCACACATCGACATCGGAATCGATTCTTGAATGAAACCTCAACAGATAAAAAGAGCGTGCTTGGTGTCAGCCAATTTTTCTTGCTAATTTCTACGGCTACGAACCGTTGTGTTGAGATCGGTTTCGGAGCCTTTTAATGTCGTATGTCCTTGTAGTTTGCGTGAGGCATCTCTTGTAACGGATTTTCGCTTTACCCAATTCGTGCGTAGCGTTCAATGCATTTGATCCAACGCTTTGGGCCAACGATGATGAAATGATATTGTTTTGATCGGTGGGCATGTATCGCAGCGTTCTGCGCATCCAACTAAAGTAAAAATATTGCACATGTTAAAAAGGCAAATGTTTTCTGCTTTTGATAGTAAAATGCTTCTGATAAATAAAATAAATATGCTTCTGATAGGTCTGGTAGTAATAGTAAATCTGTGTAGCATATCTGCTATACAGAACTTATTATAAAATACACACTATCAGCTATAGACACATCGTACCACACTTCGGAAAGCCAAATCACACCATTGCAACACATTCATTATAACACATCAGCAAATCAATCCACACCATAGCAACACACCCAGACCATACCGTTCATAGAAAAAACAATTGAGACACATTTATCGAAAACAACCGAAACGAGCAACATAAGCAATTCAAGCGTTACTACAGCAAAGTGGACAAACAGAGAACGCATAGCAACTTATTGCTAAAAGCGCAGTGTAGGCAAAGATCGACCAACGCACTCGTTCCTTGGGTAGAACAGTTGAAACTTTCCAGAACCTTTGTAAAAACACTGAAAGCGCAGCATAGGCACAAATTGACAGACACCTCACTCCAATACAATGTATGAATTGCACCTCATATCAATAACCTTTAATTAGGACAAAAAACACATTCCAAAACCAAATGTAAAAAACATATTGAGTATAAATAAAACCAATTCCGACCGTGGCAAGTCAGATTCGTTCGGACTGTCAGGATAGGACTATGCCCATCCAACATCTATCGACTTCTCATTTAAAGAGTTTAGTTATGTCCCCCTACCCAAGGTAAGGCCTCTAAACTCCAACGTTTCCAGTAAGGGAAACCTTTAGGAGGTTTCTATGATCGCCTGGACGATCAAGTGTCGAAAAGTCCGCTTCGAACAAACCTCAACCTCGAACAAACCTTGTTATTCAACCTCGATACTTGTCAGCGAAACACTGACCTACCGCGATGGTACGCGTTGATCAGTTGTACCGTTGTACGCTCATCAGATTACATGGCGACCGTATCAAAAACCGAACATACTATATGGCGACCATAGCTATCATCAAACCTACTACATCTGATTGTAAACATAACCCCCGGAGAGAAAATGGGGGTATATTGGGTTGACAACACCAAATGGAAGGGCCCCTCAATCGACGGGATCATCAACGGGGCCCCCAAATGGCCGAGGCAATGGAGATTGTTCTTCGTATTATGGCTGTATATGGCTGTATGTAGATGCGGCTGTAACGGTTTTTGGTCTTGTTGTATTCGCAAAAATTGAAATAGTCGATAAAAACCATATATAAATGAACATGGTCCATAGGTTCCTTGAGTATTTTTATACCCTTCCCCCCTTCCTTCTAACTGAAACCTTTCCCATTTCTCCTTCTCTTCGGTCCACAAACTTGATGTGTTCGATTAAGATCAAGAATGAAAATTTTAGTTTTTGCATTAAAAGACACACACAATCCACTATACCAGGCCAGGAATGTGAATACTATTTTTCGTGTGAAACAGCTGTCTGCTTTCAGCACACAATCGCAAAGCGGTAGCAGGGGCCCCGTATACAAGAACAGGACGGTTCATCCCAGCCAAGAGCGCACACAATGACATCGATTTAACCATTTTTCGAATGAAACCTCAACCCATTGAAGCACCGTTGACCAAACGACCTTCCTAGGCTTTTTAAAGCGACGCGAGCTTGGTGTCAATTTTTCCTGCTAATTTCTCCGGCTACGAGCCGGTGTATTGAAATTTTGTTTAGGGGCCTTTAAATTTTTGTCTGTGTATGATGTGTGCTTGTGGCTGTTGAAACGGGTTTTCCTTGTGGTTAAACGCAGCGTTCTGTTCTGTGTTCCATGTATTGGATTTTAGCAGCAAGTGTCTCCGCGTTTTTTTTTTTTTTGGTGAGCTCGTGCACCGACCATCCACACCAAGACACCAAATGCACGGGGCCCCTTATTGACGGGGGCCCTTACCGACGGGGGCCCTTACCGACGGGGCCCCTTCATCGAAGAGTCCTCATAATCGTTGGGGCCCCCTAAACCACCTTTGAGTTTTGGCTTCAATATAGCTGTAACGGTTTTTTATCTTGTCTTCACGTAAAAAGTTGTATGTAAGTAGTGATAAAACATCATTTTAATATTAACATGGCCCAGATCCTTTTTGGACATATGAATACCTTCCCTTCCCGATTTCCCCTATTTGTCAGTTGACCATAAAAGATGAGTATGGCCTCGCGTGAAAATTTAAGGTTTTGGGTTAAAAGCAGGCACGCTCCACGATCTCAGGCTTGAGATGTGAATACCATTTTTCGCGTGAAAACAGCTGTCTGTTTTCGGCACACATCTGCAAAGGGGCTCCCAGACAAGCACAGGCACGTTTCATCCAAGCCAAATTGACAAGCGCACACATCGATATCGATGGAATCGTTTCTCGAATGAAACCTCTACCCACTGGAGCACCGTTGCTTGCTTGATGTTAGTCAATTTTTCCTGCTAATTTTACCGGCTACGAGCCGGTATATTGATATTGTGTTTCGGGGCCTTTAAATTTTTGTTTGGGTGTGTTGTATGCTTGTGTTGTGTAACGGGTTTTCGGTGGTAGTTAAGCGCAGCGTTCTGTGCATTCCATTTTAGCAGCAAGTTGCTCCGCGTGGTTTTGGGTTTGGGTGTCTCGTGCACAGGCCACCCACACCAGCAAAAATTGACGGTTTCTCGCTCTGCCCAATACTTTGCGCCAACGATGATGAGGTATTGATTTGAGCTGTGCGCGCGTATCGCAGCGTTATTCGCTTCCGACTTTGGTGCAAGTATCGGCAGATTTCTTAGAACATTTAATATGCTGCTTTGAGTAGTATGGGGCCCCGGTTTTCTGCAGTTCGGAGCCCTCGACAATGTATAGTGAGTGAAGCGATGGGAAAAATGAATTAATTAAAAATAAGTCTTTTTGAAATAGATGGTAAAAGTCCCATCCATGGGTGGGTGGGTGGGGGGGGGGGGGGATAGATTCGATACGAAGTCGAACATCCACAATGACGGGGCCCCTTAGATTGCCGGGGCCCCTGGCGGCCGCCCAGTCCGCCCACCGTTTAACGCGCCACTGCACACGGCTTGTTCCAATACGCTGGGTTCGTTTTGTGTTAGTGACAAGCGCACTCAAAAAGCAAAGCGCGCTCTCACCGCAGCGCGTTTCTCCTTGCTTCCTCAAGCTTCCTCATACTCCTCGGCCTGAATCACTCAAAATTTGGGGTCTCATTGTTTGCGTATGTTCCCCACGCAAACAATGAGACCCCAAATTTTGAGTGATTCAGGCCGAGGGGTATGAGGAAGCTTGAGGAAGCAAGGAGAAACGCGCTGCGATGAGAGTTCGCATTCTGTTTTACACGTGCGCTTCACTAATACCAATACAAATTCCGTGCTTTGACGAGCCGTCTGTGAATGTGTGTGTCTTCTTTCAGCGAGCTCACCAACTTGGATCTTCTCGTCACATCGTGTTGTCTCGCTTACACTACAGCATCGAACCATCGCTCCGTATGTCCCCCCCCCTCCTACGCGTACAAAACCACCAGTACAGCGCGACGCTTTGCCGAAGATGGTTGTGCGTGTTTCGTTCTAAGTCCCGCGCGCGGTGTTTGTGGGTTGGTGCGCATTTCGTCCGCCGGTGTGTTTTGATGAAGTGTGAAGTGAACAGTCTGTACAGACGCACATGCAGTGCGTGCATCGACAGGTAAGAATTTGCTGAACAGAGGCAACGCAGATTGTCGACAAGTTTCCCGCAGCCTGGCTCGCGGTACTTTACAGTATGACGCCATTCGTGAGTATGAAGGATTCTAAATATGTTGTGAAAGTGTACTTTATGTTTCAATAAAGTGTTTAATGTAACCAAAAATGACCGTTTGTCTTTGTTGTTAGAATAAGTGCGTGTTTGCGATCGTGGCAATGCATGAAAGAACACGAGAAACGAAAGAAACAAATATCTTTGGATGTGTTGGTAGCATGATTGGAAAGAACACAACAGGCCGCGGGGCCACGGGGCTTTCTCAAGCTGAGAAAACGTTCTCAAGCACTCATTTAAGTTTCTTAAGCACTCAAAACTTGTTCTCAGACTTAAGCCCGTGGCCGTCGTCAGTTTTTCTCACTCTGAGAAACGGATATAGACACTCAAGCTTTATTTAGAGCTTTAAATAGAAAAACAGTTTTTAATCGCATTTTTTTTAACGTTTTCAATTATAAACATTGAATACATTTTCCAAAGTGATTTCCAATAAACAAATAGCGCAATTCTCCATATTTCAGTTAGCCGATCGCTGCATCGTCAACTTTCTCAAAGATTCTCAAAGATTCTCAAAACCGATTTTGTTCCGATTCGACAAACGCTGAGAACGAGGTTTTCCACGCAAACAATGAGACCCCAAATTTTGAGTGATTCAGGCCGAGGGGTATGAGGAAGCTTGAGGAAACACGAAGAAACGCGCTGCGATGAGAGTTCGCATTCTGTGTTACACGCGCGCTTCACTAACACCAATAAAAATACCGTGCTTTGACGAGCCGTCTGTGAATCTGTGTGTGTGTCTTCTTTCAGCGAGCTCAACTTGGAGCTGCTCGTCACATCGTGTTGTCTCGCTTACACTACAGCATCGAACCATCCAAGGTTATTAGACTCTATACAGGTTACGACAGAGCGTTTAGAGGGTCACCATTATGGATACCTTGTTTACAATTTGTCTGTCAAAATAGATGCCGGCCAGCTGTTGTTGGGCATGAACAACATAAATAAGTTTACAGAAGACGAAATTACTGCTACATTTTTTCTTAATGCTAACTCGTTATATCATTTATAGAATATGACTTCTATGTTGGATTGGTTAATGCTGAGTCAGTTTTGCTTACATGCCCTGGATATCGTCGGATTGTCTCATCAGTTTCAATTGTTCTACAGGTTTGGTATTGCAGTCCCAGCTTCAGTGGACGAGGGTTCATGCCGCCCAGCAGCAGCAGTGTCCAAACTGGGTTATTTCAGATGCTGCCCCTCGTGTGGGAAGTGGCCAGATCCCATGTTGCTACGCGCATAACAGCTCGTCCTTTATTCGGAGTGGAACGGACACGGAATAATTCAGTGAAAGAGTATCGATGTGATGACACCCTTTTGACGATGTTGGTCAGGGAACCTGTGATGATGTGGTGCAAAAAATGCTACCGGCATCACTTTCGTTCCACTATTGCACATGACCCGAGCTAGGACCGCGACGGCGCTGACGAACTTGCGGCAGCGGGGATGATGCGAATCCCTCCTTTGAAATTGCGGTGCTGAGATGATGATAAAGTAGAAGCTTGTGTGCCATGGTCTCGTCCTTACTAAAACACTGCTTAAGCTACACCCAAGGTGACATGAATCATCGACCCCCACAGGAATAAGGCTGCAGCCAGAACGGAATGAACATTTGTTTTCTTTGAACTGGAACGGCAACAGTTCAGGCAACAGCCTGCTCTCTCTCTCTCTATCGGACGTAACTTCATTTCCCTCTCGCCTTGTTTCTATCTCCCCCTGTTTATCTTCTGTTGTCGGTGTTATCCTCCTGTCTAACGCCACCTGGTGCTCGGTTTGATAACCAGCCCGGATTATCGCGAATGGACAAGTGACAACCGATCTTTATAAACAAACATTTTATGTGCTGACAAACCGCATGGCAAAAGTGCCAACACTCCACCCCGTCAATCCTTTACGCTTTCAAGGATTTACTAAATAAATAGCGCGTTTGCTCAGTGACGATAAAGATGAAGTGTTTGAAGGGTGGTAACTTTCCTATACTGTATCGCAATCGCACTCAACATCAAGAACAGCGATTTTAACTACTGGTCTTTTTAGTGACTTGCCGTTTGCCGTCCGCACTACCACCTGCCTTATTCTGCCGTCTTTACCGGCTATCGTCTCCTTAACCTTCGCCCTCAACCAATTCTTCCGCGGACCCTCAGCGATGAATACAAGATCGCCAACATTCAACCGACGCGTATCTTCGCGCCATTTGGACCTAGTGTTCAGGGCTGGCAAATACTCCTTCAACCAACGGTCCCACATCGCATCGGCTAAAGCTGTAGATCGTTTGTAGCTGCTTCTTAGTGTTTCTGCTAAATCTACGTTGGGACGCAGCTGCTCCTTGGTTCCGCACGAACTCCCTAACAGAAAGTGGTTGGGTGTAAGCGCTTCTGCATTTGACGAGCTTTGCGGCATATAGGTAAGCGGTCGGAAGTTGAACAGACTTTCTGAATCGGCTAATGCGGTTAGGAGTATCTCGTCGTTCAGTTTCCTACCGTCATCCAGTGCTAGCATAGCTTCCTTAACACTTCGCACCATCCGTTCCCATGCGCCTCCCATATGGGGTGCCGAAGGGGGATTAAATATCCATCTCGTCTGAACACCGGTGAATGTTTCGGCACAAGAGTAGTTGATGTCCGCCAGTTGTTTCGTGAGTTCATTATTGGCTCCAACGAAATTGGTCCCGTTGTCGGAAAATATCTCGCTGGGAGCTCCGCGTCTGCTAACGAAACGTCTTATCGCCATAATGCAGGCTTCAGTAGAAAGGCTGTGCGCTACTTCTAAATGCACCGCTCTCGTCACTAAACAGGTGAATACTGCAATGTAACGCTTTTCCTTGCGCCTCGAATTAACCACCTCGATCGGCCCTAAATAATCTACTCCCAATTTACAAAACGGACGTACATATGGAGTATGCCTTGCTTCTGGCAACGGTGCCATTCGTGGCTGTAATGGTTGCGTCTTCTTGATTTTGCATCGTTGACAGTTTTTGGCGATTCTGGCCACGCTGGATCGCAGGTGTTTTAGGTAGAAACGTTACCGTACTTCGTTTACCACAGTCTCGTTGTTAGCGTGACCAAAGCGTTGATGATACTCCCTCAAAATAAGTGTTGTAACGTAGTGTGTTTTCGGTAGAATGATGGGGTATCTTGTATCGAAGGGAATGTGATGAGCTTTGGCTGTGCGCCCATCGATTCGCAGGATCCCAAACTCATCTAAAAAGGGGGTTAAGCCATAAAGCGTACTATTGCGTGGTACTTGAGGTGCGGTTTCATTCTGAGTGGTACGTGGGGCGTGAGTCGAGTTGGACTTAGCTAACACCTGAACTTCTTTCTCAAAAGCATCCATCTGTGCGTTTTGCAGCAGAAATCGTTCGGCTTTCTGGTATTCTTCGCTGGTTAGGGGTGTATGTTCTGCTGCTATTTTTTGTTTGATACTGCCGATTTGCCTTTTGGTGGCTTTGAGGGATTGTATTGGCAGACCTTTTGCTTTACGCCGACAATTGGAAACGAAACGCCAAAGATTTGCGACAGTTCGCACTAAAACTTTCCAACTGGAAATTCTGAATGCATCTACTACTAGCTCTCTATGGGGTGACGCTGGGCTTGAATGCACTGAGATGTAGCATGTTTTTCGTTCCTGGTTTGTAGCTTCAATCGGTTTTTGCGCAGGCCAGTTGTTCTCATTCAGATACAGAAACGCAGGCCCGTTCAGCCATCTGCCTTGTGGATCGATCATAGTATCCTTCCCCCACTTTGTTAAACAATCGGCAGGGTTTTCTTTAGTAGGGACGTGTCTCCATTCCTTTGAGTCTGATAGTGACAATATTTCGCCTACTCGACATGCTACAAACTGCTTTAGCTCATGGGTAGGTGTTCTGATCCACGAAAGCACAACTTCAGAATCTGTGTGGAAGTACGTGGCTTTAATTTCCAGGTCGTGGCTATCGCATACCATGCGTTTTAGTCTTGCGCCCAGTAGCGCTGCCTGTAATTCTAGCTTGGGGATCGTCAGGTGTTGTAAGGGGGCTACTTTACTTCGTGCCATAACCAGCGCACAACGTATACCGCTAGGAGTCTCTTTTCTGAAGTAGGCCGCACAGCCGTACCCCAACTCACTAGCGTCGGTAAAAATGTGCAATTGTAGGGGAGCATGTGTGTTTGACGCGTTCACTCCAAAGTAGCATCGCGGGATTCTTAGGGAATGGATACTGGGAAGTAGTGCCGTCCATCGTTTAAACTTGTTATACTGTGTTTCATTTAGTTCATCATCCCATTTTAGGTTATCACGCCAGAGATCTTGCATCATCATTCTGCCATGGATGAGCACTGGCGCCACAAGTCCCAATGGGTCAAACAGACTCATGATGATTCGCAGAACTATGCGCTTAGTAGGCTTCTTGGTGCCATCAATGTATGGTTTCAGCTCTTCATGCCAGTTTGCAGAAAATTTGAATGAGTCTGATACGGGGTCCCATATTATTCCAAGCACGCGTGGGTGCTTACCCTCTTGACCGAAGTTTATAAACAGATCACGATCGCTCGTTGATTCTTCCAGACCTTCGAGGACAGCATTGTTGTTGCTCACCCAGTTTCTCATATTGAATCCAGCCTGCGCATGAATGTGCCGTACTTGTTTTGCCCTATTAATTGCCTCTTCCAACGTGTCGCAACTATCGAAGTAGTCGTCCATGTATGTGCTTTGTTTGATAGCGGCTGCCGCTTCTGGATATATGTTGGCATGTTCTTCCGCATTTCGGTGCATTATATACTGGGCTGAGCATGGAGAACAAGAAGCTCCAAATGTTGCGACATCCATGATGTAGGTTTGTGGTTCATGGTTTGGATCGAAACGAAAGAGGAATCTTTGTGAGTGCTTGTCCTCTTCTCTTATACGGATTTGGTGGAACATTTTCTCAATGTCTCCCCCAAATGCCACCAGGCGTTGGCGGAATTTGCAAAGAACGGTGGGCAGCTGCACTAACAGGTCGGGCCCTTTCAACAGCTCCGAGTTCAACGATACTCCTCTTACTTTGGCTGCTGCATCCCACACTAAACGCTTTTTATCTGGTTTTCGGGGATGCCCAACTACATTGAGCGGTAAGTACCAGACCCTTTTTTGTTCGACCTAGTTCAACTCAGACTCCTCCGCTCTATGTGCGAAACCCTTTTCAACATACAATCGTATCTGATTATGTACGTTTTCTTTCAACATACAATCGTATCTGATTATGTACGTTTTCTTTCAGGTCTGGGTCCTTTTCTAACTTTCTCTCGAGGGATCGAAGCCTTGCCATCGCCATCGGTTTACTGTCTGGAAAACGGAAATCATCGCTTTTCCACAACAAGCCCGTAGTGTAACGGCCATTGCACTTAGTTGTAGTGGTTTCCAATATTATTTTTGCTCTACGCACATCTTCAGGTTCTGACAGGAACTTGTTAAAGGAACACACAGCACTTTCCTCTAACGCAAAGTACTGCCGCATGGTCTCGTTCAGTTCTTGATCATTGTTTTCTTTGTTGCTGGAGGATCGGTGGCTATCCTCAATCAGATGGGTGTTGTGATAATGAGCGCTTTGACATCTCTCCTTATTACTTGCATTTATCGTTCCATAAATGGCCCACCCTAGCGCACTGCGATCGGCGATCGGCTCTCCAGGCTGCCCCGAACGTGTTTCCAGCGGTTTTAGCAATTCTACGTCTGCTAACCCGATGAGCAGTTGTGGAACGGGGTGGTCGACGGTGAGAAGTGGAATGTCCTGCAAGTAGTAAAGGTTTCTTATCAGATGTTTTAAATTTGGGTTTTGTGGTGGAAGACTTAGCTTGTTGATAGTGTGAGCGGCCGCTATTGAATAGCGCCGCTCACCCCCTTTTGCCGAGATCTGCAGACTGACGCGACGAGAAGTAGCTTCATTCCTTTTGACGTCGGAAGTCCAATGAAGCTCTAGCGGATCCGGATCCCCTTTCAGCCCAAGTTGTTCCGCTAACGCTGCTTCCACCAGTGTGAGAGACGATCCTTCATCCAGGAACGCCAAGGTTTCGACGGTTACTGTGCCGTTGTATACTGAAACAGGCACAATCCGGAATAAGGTATCAGACGGCTTCTACTTCATCTGATAGACTCTGCAGTCAGCTACCGTGGGTGTGGAATCTGGTGGACCCTCGTGAAGTAGCGTGTGGTGTCGTTCTCGACAACCCGAAACTTGGCAGACGTATCTGGATCTGCATAGATTGGACGCATGCATTCCCAAACAGACATAGCACAGTTTGAATTTCCTCACGGAGGCTTGTCGTGCTTCAAGGCTCATGCTTTTAAAGCTATCGCAGTGTTTAACGCGATGTGCTGGATCGTGGCAGACTAGACATTCACCTGTCCCATAGGAAACTCTCTCTGGACCTTGTGGTTGGTTTCTAGCACTTGAGGTGAAGCTTGAAGGACTGGTATTCCTGTCTTGTTCGATGCTGTTGGTTGCTGGTGCATGTAGGAAGACGTGCGAACGGTCATGATTCCTTGCAGGCCTTGACGTGCTGGATTTAGGAGGAATGTACTTAGTTACATCGCTAGCCTTTTCTACCAGGTCTTCCATGAATAGGCCAAATTCATATAGCGTAGGCTCTATTTGGCGTTTGGCTTGGATTGCTCGTTTGTATGTGGCCCAATCCAACTGCCTTGACGCTGGTAGCTTATCGACAAGCTCTTCCAGCAACTCGTGATTAGCTAAGTAGTGCTTTCGGTCATCGGAACTAAGCTGGCTGCATAAGTGTTGAACAGCCAACCCAAATGTAATTAAGTCGTCCAAGCGTTCGGGTCTAGGTGGATGCACTTGTCGGATTTTCTGCACCATATCCGTAACCACGAGGGATGGTTTGCCAAACAGACGCTGGAGGGTTTTAATTACTAACGGCACGGATGAAGGTGAATCCAACCAGCCTTCAACCACATCCCGTGCTGCGCCAAACAAACACTCTTCCAGTCTAGCTAGATTTTCCACGTTTGAAAATCCACATGCTGCTGTTGACTCCACGTAGCTATTATAAAATCGTGGCCAGTCCCTGGGCGTTCCGCTAAACGCAGGTAATTTTCGTGGCCATGCTTGTCTGGCTGCAATCTGATCTGCAGTTGGTCTCAGACAGTTCACTGTCCTCTCTCTGTGCAACTTGTCTCTCACCATATCACTGTACCTTTCTTGGTTACTCGTCGAAGGTGTAAGGTGTTCCTGCATAGTTGCTTGGGGCTCCCAGCTGCTAGCGGCATGTGGTAAGTACGCATTTTGCTTTTGCACCCAATTCGCGGTCTTCATCTCACCTCTAACGACCGATGAGATTTCAGAGGCACTTTTTCCATCGCTCCGATTGGACCGTTTCTCGAGTTCGTCCATTCTACGCTGCAAGTCCATCTGCAGCTTCAAATGGTCGGCCATCATCTTTTCCTTTTCCGCGAGGAGACGCTTCACCGTTTCATTTTGCTCGGTCAGAAGCTTCATCAACGTGCATTTCGATGAACTTCTCGACATTTCACTAACTGCGTGGCGCGATCCACGTTCTGGTGCTCGTTGCTCGGATTCTCGCACGGTCGCTTCTTGCTGCTCGGTGTGGATTGGCTTCCTTGTCGGCTCCTGATCGCCATCGCCATGGGCTGCTTTGGTTTCTTCTTGATGAACCAAATCGCAGCTAGCTTGAGGCTTACTGCCGAGCACCATTTTACTTTCACCTTCAGCATGATACTCGTCGACCTTTTCCGCGGCTTTGCACTTTTCACATGACCACTTTTCGTTTTTTACGCTCCACGAAACATTTGCTCAGTCGAAATGGCTCCATCCGTTGCACTTATCGCACTGCACCATATTCGACGCACTATTCTTGCGATCGCATGCAATGCAATCGTGTCCTTTCGCGGCTTTCGGCATCTTGCACAATGTAGATTTGCAAACGGAACGAATATTCTTTGAATGCTGACTATTTTTAAAATTTGTTGCTTTAGAATTCACTAAACAAGCTTTAGAATTCACTAAACAATTAATTTTATTCCGGGTTTTTGTAACGGCGATTTCACAAGCGAATAATGGTTTTCGGGTGTAGGCGCGGTTTAAAAATAGTCCGGTCTCTCAGCTGATCGTTTGCGTACTGCCCTTTTTTTGCGTACCGAGATAGCATGACCCTTGGTGACCCCTGTTCTCGACCGTGACCTAGTTTCTAATTTCTTGTATTCTCTCTCTCTCTTTCTCTCTATGAAAAAATGGCGAACCTGAAGCATAAACAGGAAATAATTATGCTTCAAATCGAGAAGGCGAAAAGATCGAAACGATCTTACGCAAACAACTCCTCGAATCTGGAGCAGGATGAACGCGAGCAGCAGCAGTGTAACGAAGCTGTGAACGTTAGTGAAGCTGATGAGAAAGTGTGCATCGGAACGGTACCAGCAGATCCTGAGGCATTAGCAACCGTGGAACCGATAGTTTGTACCAGACAACATGCGTCGGCGCAGCCGGCCCTCCAACTACAAAACTGTTCTGTAGCCAAAGCACACGCGCAGCTAGACTGCGAATCGCGAGACAACGTGCTCCCTAGTGAAGCGTTCCAATCTGGAGGAGCAGAACCGTTGTCGATGTATGCGTTGAGATCCACGGTACTGAGGATACCATTCCGCATGGTGTCTATCACAAATCAACGAGGACACCAAGGCATCGACACACAACGCACCCTGGATGACAGGCCAGCGACAACACTGGTGCCATCTGAACTGGCACAAAGCGCCAGTGTAGCCGGTAAGCCAGTATCACCAGAGACGAGCTGGATGGCAGGCGTGACGAGAGATGGTTCGAGCATGAGGGAAACTAGATCGGCGAAGGCGGCGGGAAGCGACAGCAGGCAATACGAGTTTGCCAACACTCGTAGCAACATAATGCTAAGTTTGCCGCCTCAAGGACTTTTCTTCGCCTCATTAACAAAAACTTTTGCTCACTTTCAGGGACTGTCGATTCCACCGTTCCTGAAAGGGGAGTCGAAGTTGATGACCGGAACACTACGCACCGATCTGGCAGCACCACCCGAGATAGGCAGATCTGGTATTCCGGCAACCGATAGAAGCCGGTCGAAATGGTCGGTCTACAGTTCTGGCAACTCTGCTGGGGCCACATTCCGTCGGAAGCTGATATGGAGCTTCACCAATAGCGTACAATTCATGTGCACAACGAAGCTAAAAGAAAAAAATGCGCAAGTTAGTGAACACACACATACACTCACCGACAAAAACAGAAGTAGGGTTATGTTTACACCATGCGCGTTGCAAGACAGGTATAGAGGCCGGGCGTATCTGTGGTTTCGCATCCAACAGACAATCGGGAGAGAAAAACGGCAAAAACTAACACCGTATGGACATAAGAGAATTTTGATTGAAGGATTGATCGTATGGAAACGTAGGCGAAGTCGTATCTGTGTGCAATTTGAAAAGCACAAAAACCCTTGCAGCGCGGACGTAGGCTATTCACGCATGACAGTTCCTATGCAATGATCATGATAGCGAGCTGGCCCGATATAAATGAACACTATCGCGAGTTATTAAGGCTAATATGCACAGTAGGAGGTAGGATGTATCGTACTGATTTTGAGCAAATCCTTCCTTTACAAGGATTTACGGGGTGGAGTGTTGGCACGATATCATCCTCGTGCATATTAGATGCACCAAACAATATCAAAACAACGAGCTGTCAGCTGACAGCTCGAATAGCTATAGCAAATAACACCAGATGGCGCTAGGAAAGGAGAAAAGGATGAAAAGATAACCCTTAAGGCGAGACAACAAGCTGATCCAAAACAGCCCGATATAAATGAACACTATCGCGAGTTATTAAGGCTAATATGCACAGTAGGAGGTAGGATGTATCGTACTGATTTTGAGCAAATCCTTCCTTTACAAGGATTTACGGGGTGGAGTGTTGGCACGATATCATACTCGTGCATATTAGATGCACCAAACAATATCAAAACAACGAGCTGTCAGCTGACAGCTCGAATAGCTATAGCAAATAACACCAGATGGCGCTAGGAAAGGAGAAAAGGATGAAAAGATAACCCTTAAGGCGAGACAACAAGCTGATCCAAAAATAGGGCCAATTAGAAACAAGTTCGGCAGCGGTCACAAAACAGGGTCAAGCGGGGTCAAGACGGATCAGCTGACGAAGAATAGGCGCCATCGAGGAAGTTAGTAGCAAAAGTCAAGCGAGAGAAAACAGACCAATTTTTAAACTGTGCGGCGAAAATTGATAATACGCGAGCGCCAGTTCTAAGAAGGTCTAAAACACTACTCTAATAAATAGATTGCTACAACCGTGCAACATAAGCTCTGCATTCACGGTTCCGTTCCAACGGCTGCAGAGCCGACTTGGGGCCCACTGTTCTGGAGCCGGCGACGAATCAACGGCTCTGGACCAACGCCTCCGGACTAACGGTTCAATAGACACAGCATTGTACGATAGCGTTATAAAAAAAACGAATATATCTTCTCGTGGAAGCTAACACACGATGTGATTGCAGTATTGACATGTATGACGTTGTGTAGCATTCGTTGGTCTCGCCTTTCGTAACTATATTCAAAACTCTTCGATTTTTTTTTTTTTTTGATAAATTATTTTAAGCATGACCTTCTCCGCTATTTACGGATTTCCTCGATTGAAACTTTATTGAAAAAGTTTGTTTGGTCCCTTGTGTTAAATCCAGCTCCGGAGCCGTTGGAGCTGAACCGGCTCCGGAGCCGTTGGTGCAGAGCCGGCTCCGGAACCGGCTTTGGAGCCGTGGGTGCGAAGCCGGCTCCAGAATTATCTGGAGCCGGTCGGAGCCGGCTCCGACTTCGGAGCAAATTACCGTTCCTTCTTAAAAGCAACTGCTATTCGTGATGGTTGAGGAGCCGTTTTTTCTGGCTGTTACTCTGTGGCTGTTACGCCACCACGCGGAAAAGCATACCACGCGGAAAAGCGTCATATACCACATATACTAGTATCTCTTCCCTCCTAACAGTAAAGCATGATGTACCCAGAATATAAATAACCAGCAACAGCCGCTCCCGGGTCCAACAGGTCTGACACGCAGACTGGATGCAAGTGACCACTTCATATTTCATCTCAGCCCACTACAGTATAAACTGTTACAACGAGTTTTTCGTATAACGAGCATATTCAAATGCTCTACAAGTACCCTTCTTCATGAGGAAAATCACGCATTACGATCCGAGGTGTGTCGTATGATAATATTTTTCATTTTTGATAGAGGCAGATAAACCCTATCCACATTATTTCATTTTTCCTACAAATTATATGATAAAGAGTAGAAGAAAGAGATGAATATGAGGGTCACCGAGTAAAGCACTTGTGAAGGGAGAGTAGTGGTTGAGCCGGGAAGTAAATGTTGAACGGTCCTGTTGTAACAATTTTAATTAGGAAATAAACCATAAGTATATTTGTGCTTATGCATAGTGGTTATTTAAGTTATTGTCCGCGGTTCCATGTCGGTTCGTTGCAGCAGGCAGCATAGACGATCGTCTCGAACACGACGACTGCAACGAACCGACATGGAACCGCGGACAATAACTTAAATAACCACTATGCATAAGCACAAATATACTTATGGTTTATTTCCTAATTAAAATTGTTACAACAGGACCGTTCAACATTTACTTCCCGGCTCAACCACTACTCTCCCTTCACAAGTGCTTTACTCGGTGACCCTCATATTCATCTCTTTCTTCTACTCTTTATCATATAATTTGTAGGAAAAATGAAATAATGTGGATAGGGTTTATCTGCGTCTATCAAAAATGAAAAATATTATCATACGACACACCTCGGATCGTAATGCGTGATTTTCCTCGTGAAGAAGGGTACTTGTAGAGCATTTGAATATGCTCGTTATACGAAAAACTCGTTGTAACAGTTTATACTGTAGTGGGCTGAGATGAAATATGAAGTGGTCACTTGCATCCAGTCTGCGTGTCAGACCTGTTGGACCCGGGAGTCGCTGTTGCTGGTTATTTATATTCTGGGTACATCATGCTTTACTGTTAGGAGGGAAGAGATACTAGTATATGTGGTATATGACGCTTTTCCGCGTGGTATGCTTTTCCGCGTGGTGGCGTAACAGCCACAGAGTAACAGCCAGAAAAAACGGCTCCTCAACCATCACGAATAGCAGTTGCTTTTAAGAAGGAACGGTAATTTGCTCCGAAGTCGGAGCCGGCTCCGACCGGCTCCAGATAATTCTGGAGCCGGCTTCGCACCCACGGCTCCAAAGCCGGTTCCGGAGCCGGCTCTGCACCAACGGCTCCGGAGCCGGTTCAGCTCCAACGGCTCCGGAGCTGGATTTAACACAAGGGACCAAACAAACTTTTTCAATAAAGTTTCAATCGAGGAAATCCGTAAATAACGGAGAAGGTCATGCTTAAAATAATTTATCAAAAAAAAAAATCGAAGAGTTTTGAATATAGTTACGAAAGGCGAGACCAACGAATGCTACACAACGTCATACATGTCAATACTGCAATCACATCGTGTGTTAGCTTCCACGAGAAGATATATTCGTTTTTTTATAACGCTATCGTACAATGCTGTGTCTATTGAACCGTTAGTCCGGAGGCGTTGGTCCAGAGCCGTTGATTCGTCGCCGGCTCCAGAACAGTGGGCCCCAAGTCGGCTCTGCAGCCGTTGGAACGGAACCGTGAATGCAGAGCTGTTAGTCCGGAGCCGGCTGTAGAGCCATTGGAGCGGAGCCGGCTCCGGAGCCGTCGGAGCGGAGCCGGCTCCGGAGCCGTTGGTGCGAAGCCGGCTCCGGGAAAAAGTCGGAGCCGGCTCCAGACTAACAGGTTGGTGCGCTCCGAAACGCCCATCACTAGATCACAGGACTGTTCTTGGACGGAAAGGAAACTCGTGTGATGAAACTCTATGAGAAATAAAAAAATAAAATTATTTCTTTTTCATTTCACTATACTATGAATCAAATTTCCACTTTCGACACAATTCCAGTAGAAAGTACATAATTAAAATTAGATTTACAATAATTTAACAATTCAACCTAAAACATCGTACTATTGCACGATTGCAATCCAGTTGCAACCAGTCGAATTGTAAACAAACCAGTCCAATTGTAAACAAACCATTCCAATTTGTCTGTCAAAATTTTTTCATGCATTTTTTTATTGGAAATCGGCCAAAACAGGCTTTTGTCACAACCTGTATAGAGTCTAATAACCTTGGAACCATCGCTCCGTATGTCCCCCCTCCTACACGTTCAAAACCACCAGTACAGCGCGACGCTTTGTCGGAGATGGTTGTGCGCGTTTCGTTCTAAGTCCCGCGCGCAGTGTTTGTGCGTTGATGCGCATTTCGTTATAAGTCTCGTGCGCCGGTGTGTTTTGATAAAGTGTGAAGTGAACAGTGTGTACAGACGCACATGCAGTGCGTGCATCGACAGGTAAGAATTTGCTGAACAGAGGCAACGCAGATTGTCGACAAGTTTCCCGCAGCCTGGCTCGACCCGGTACTTTACAGTATGACGCCATTCGTGAGTATGAAGGATTCTAAATGTGTTGTGAAAGTGTAATTTATGTTTCAATAAAGTTTTTAATGAAATAAAAAATGACCGTGTTTGTGTTTCTTGTTAGAATAAGTGCGTATTTGCGATCGTGGCAATGCATGAAAGAAAACGAGAAACGAAAGAAACAAATATCTTTGGATGTGTTGGTAGCATGATTGGAAAGAATACAACACATTGAGAACTGCAGAGCGCACCATGCGTTACGGGTGGGGAGGGGGAGGGCTCGCACGAGGGTGTAACTCATTCCTCTAAGAGTAACTGCTAACGGGGGACGGTACTCAAATCACTCAAAAATGCACTCATTTTGCCGGACGGGTTCTCAAAAGCACTCATGAGTGCTTGAGAAAATGAGCGTTGAGAATCCCCATGGCCCCGCGGCCACACATTGAGAACTGCAGAGCCCACCGTGCGTTCCGGGTGGGAAGGGGGAGGGCTCGCGCGAGGGTGTAACTCATTCCTCTAAGGCCGCGGGGCCACGGGGCTTTCTCAAGCTGAGAAAACGTTCTCAAGCACTCATTTAAGTTTCTCAAGCACTCAAAACTTGTTCTCAGACTCAAGCCCGTGGCCGTCGTCAGTTTTTCTCACTCTGAGAAACTGATATAGACACTCAAGCTTTATTTAGAGTTTTAAATAGAAAAACAGTTTTAATCGCATATTTTTTGACGTTTTCAATTATAAACATTGAATACATTTTTCAAAGTGATTTCCGATAAACAAATAGCGCAATTCTCCATATTTCAGTTAGCCGATCGCTGCATCGTCAACTTTCTCAAAGATTCTCAAAGATTCTCAAAACCGATTTTGTTCCGATTCGACAAACGCTGAGAACGAGGTTTTCTCAAAAGAACTCATGAGTGCTTGAGAAAATGAGCGTTGAGAACCCCCATGGCCCCGCGGCCTAAGAGTACCCTCCCGACAATGGCACTCAAATTCTCTCATTTTCTCATGCCCTCTCTGTCACATTCGTAGCTCGATCTCCCTCTTCTGGGACTTAGCGTTCCGAACGTGCGGTTTTGCAACGGTCATTTCGTACCCCTTCGATCTCATCACCTTCTCTCCCCTCCGACCCCCCTTTTTGATCCACGCTTTGGGGCTTGCAATTTTTTGACATGTCAAGTGAATGTGTGATGGTGAACAAAAAATTGTGTAAACAATTGTCAAATTGTGCAGCGTCGTGTAGTGATTTTGTGTGCAGTGCTTTTTTCGCATTTTCAGCATTATCTCTAACGTTCTGTCTTTAAATTTGAGCAATTTATATAACTTCCAACTTTCATCATGTCTTCGAGCCAGGATACAAATATTTCGCGAAGAAGCAAGCGTTATTTGGAGAAGTACGAGCGCCAAACGGAGGCAGAATGGACACAACCCAAACCTTATACATCGATCGAAATTATTCCATTGCCATCTACCTCAAATGGTAAGTTAATTAAACGAATATAGTATTTGTTATGTATTTTAGGTTGTGCTTAATACTACGATACAACTTGGAGGCCACATACTGCCGTTTGAATCGGCGTTAGGAAGAGTTGTTAGTGTACAAGCTTCTAGCGCAAGCATGTCATTGGCGTGCTTGTGTTATGAAATATTCATATTTGGAGCATGGGAGGAATATTTTTGTGGAAACATGAAATTAAATTGTGTGAGCGGAGGAAATCAGTCCGCGATTTCGTGTGCTATTTGTTTTGGTAAGCCGATCAATTGGTTTAGCGTCAATGTTCTGTGGCTGGCTGTAGAAGATAAACTTTTCATGAAGGAGTATTGATGTAGTCATACGCGTAGTCATACATTAAGAGGCACCGTTTTCTCGCAAACGAAACAAAAACACACTTCTCGACGCACTTCTCAAGACCATTCTAAAAGCATTAGGAACGGCAAGCGCTTAGTGAGACCTGTGGCCGGAGTTGATCTGTCTGGTCGCGGATTGGAAGGAATAGCTTATCATCGTCGGCGTATAGAGAAGCATCTCATTTAAACGCGACCATATATGGCAAGATTGGAATGGAACTAAGCCAACAGCTGCCCGGATAGTCCGAGCACGTAAAGCTTGTTAAGCAGCAAGACTTACGTAACGATGTTAAAAGCAGCTTTGATACACCGCGTCGATCTGATCCTGTGGCACAGGCAGACATACTCAACCAGATACTGGCGGTGGTTGAACGTTTCGACCGCATGAGAAGTGGCCCATACAATAGCAGCGCGAAACCCTTAGCGCAACCGCAGCATGCCTCGGTAATTACGAGCACTAAATGTATCCCGCAGCACTTCAGCGTAGTGTAGCGGGCGGGAATTCTTTCGAACACAGGAACTTCGAAGGAAAGTGAGCTCTGAAATTCAAGCGAAGTATAGCCACGATCGAACTCTCGATCGCGCTTTTATTATGTGCTAATTATTTGTGACACGGACGAGGGGGTGTGGCGGGTTCTGGTTCGGGTTGTGCCATGAGGTGTACATCGTCGTCAGCAAATTGGGTTGGTGGGGGTTCGAAGCTCGGGCGGATCATTCGGCGGGGAAGGCATCAAGTGACCGATCGTTCCACTGTCGGTGCCGTTCTGTCAGTTCGGTCATTGGTGGTCGGCCTGGTTTTAGGTGTGCGTTGAACCCCACTCTATGAAGTAACTATGTTGACCGTATATAGTTGGCTGCGGGTTCTAGGTTCGCGTTTGGACAGCACGCGAAGCACGTGTCGTCGGTCGTATTATGTCATTGAAAGCGACAAGAAACAAAAAGGGTCGCTTTAGTAGTAATAAGCCAAATCCCATCCGTTCCTGGGGCACCGAAAGGATTGAATTTTACAAATTGTAGATGGACTGTTACTGCTAAGTCCATTGCATCTGATAGAGCTGGGAAATCTAACGATTTTTGGCTAGCACCAGCAAAGTGTGAGATTTACGGTGTAGTGAACGGTGAGGTCAAGGCAGGTGTATCTTTGTTTTACAAAAAGCTTGTTTGTTACTTCAAATTTTTATTTTTTCCTGATTCTCTTCCTGTCCGTTTTCCTAAGCCCCTCGAAGGGTCTAGAGAGAAAAATTGTTCGAGCCCGTTGGATCGTATCCTTTTGACTCCTTAAAAAATTGACTAGCGGGAGGCCGCATTTGCATGTGTAGCTGCCATTTCCTCTTCTACGGACAAACCGCCGTACACGATATGGGAAGGGATATCCAACTAAGGATGCCCAGACTCCCCGCTGTCAGTGTCTGCTCCGTCAATCTCTTCCGCTTTTCCTGACGGTTCTGGCGATGCCGTTGCCGAAGTCTCGCCATCCTTGCGCGTATAGTCTCACCGCTGTCCGCGGTGATAATGACAACGACGGTGGCCGTTTGCTACGCCGTACTTCCGTGTAGAGCCCTTTTCGCATCATGCCGGGCCTGCCGGACAGCGTCTGGGTCGGACCGATTGTCGGATTTCTCCAACTTGGCTTAGGTGCGCGTTCTTGATGCCAGCAGCGTTGGAGTTATGAAGTGATGCACTTGGCGGCTTCGCCACGTGCCAAACAAGTACAGCATATGCATTGTCGAGTAAGCGATCGGCACGAGCAGACTGCCTCGTATCTAGCGAAATGAATTTGGGCTACGTTTGCCCATTTATTTGCTATGTTAGTTGATATACCCGCTGTTTGGCCACTCACTGTTTGGGGGCTGTATTTGGAATCAGATGGATAATAAACATTTTTTTGTATTGGTGAGAATTATTTATAGAAGAACATGCTGAGCATAGTTTATCTCAAATACCTTAGGGTATGCTTTTTTTATTCAGTAGGAACGGTTGAAAAAGGCTGTATTGCCCGCAATACCATTTATTATACTTTATTTGTTCTTCGTGTTAATCATCAAGTTCGTTAAAGGTAAAAGATGGGTAAATCAGCTGTAGGTTCAATAGAGTCAGTTTTTGTTTAGTATGTTGGTGATGTTTTCTTTTACTACTGAAAAAGGGGGAATTATAATAGTTGTTCTTAAATATTTCCAGGACTGTAAACATCACACAAAACTAATTACGTTGTGTTTTTGTCTTGCCTTTTCAGGTGAAAACAATGTATATAGTAGCAGTACTTCTGGTGATGGTTTCAACTTGCCTAACATCTATCCAACTAACAACGATTTACTTGAAGGTGACGATGAGTTAGATAGTACTAACCCTTTTCCAGCTATATTTTCAGATTCAGATTGTTATGGGCCAACCTGATGATCCCGTAGATCGCTACCGAGGACACTCATCGGGCGTAGATCGAAGTGTGTGTGCGGTCTATCGGGAGGTCAGCGAACGCGCGCTCGGCACGATGCGTGAGTGCCGATCGAGGAGAAAGATATGGCGCGCGCTTGAGAAAGGTCGTGGAACAAAGTGGTGGCAAAATTGTTTACGAGTTATTAATAATAAACAAAGACTTTCTAATCCCATCGTTTTGAAGGAAGTAACGCGTTAACGTTTCTTAGCGTTCTTCGAAAGAAAACGAAAATATAACAGTGGCGACGAGGATGGGATAAAAAACAAATAAGACTTTCACAGTGCAGTGCAATTAGTACGAAAGGCATTGTTAAAGTGTTCGCGTGTGAAGTGCATCCTTTACCGGAAAAGAGAGGCAATTCCATCGAAGCGGCATTAAAATGTTTAATCCCGAAGGCGATGCCGAGATGGATGAGCAGCGACGTTTGTCTCTGAACGGTGCAAGGGCTCTGAACCCGGGCTTTGTTCAGCCAACGCAAAGTGCACCGATGCAACCAGCACAACCGCCATCGCAAAATCCCGTTGCTTCATCGGCACAAGCAGGACTGGCCATGAACGGTTCTGAAACGGGAATGTTTTTGCAAATGCTGAATCTTATGCAGCAGCAAATGCAGCAGCAAATGCAGCAGCAGCAGCAACAGCTATCTCAGCAGCAACAAATGATGGCACACATGATGCAACAAACACCACACACGACAGCGCAACCCCAACAACAAGCCCAGCAGGCTCAACAGTACGCACAGCAGCCCGCAGCACCAAGGAATCCAGAGTTGATTATGGATGCTTTGGCAGGAAGCATCAACGAGTTTCGGTTCGAGGCAGAATCCGGCGTGACGTTCCCTGCATGGTATGCACGTTACGAGGATTTGTTCGTGCAAGACGCCTCCCGACTAGAGGATTCAGCGAAAGTGCGGCTGCTCATTCGCAAATTGGGCACAGCGGAACACGCGCGGTACTGCAACTTCATCCTTCCCCGTGTTCCCCGCGACCTCACGTTCGACGATACAGTTAGCAAACTGAAGGCCCTATTTGGAAGCGCGGAGTCCCTACTTAGCAAGCGATACAAGTGTTTGCAAATTGTGAAAGCTCATAACGAAGACCTGATGACATTCGCATGTCGGGTTAATCGCGCTTGTGTTGATTTCCAATTCAGCGCTATGACCGAGGAGCAGTTCAAATGCTTAATGCTTATTTGTGGGTTGAGAGAGGAAGGCGATGCTGAAATCCGCACACGGCTTCTTGCTCGCATCGAGGACAAGGCAGACCTTACGCTGGAGCAGCTTTCTGCCGAAGCTCAGCGCATCACAAGCTTGAAGGTGGACAGCGCGATGATAGCCACCGAGGGAAACGAGCGAGTTTTCGCTATGCGCGGTGACTACAAGCAGCGGTACGCGCAGCAGACACAACGCAGCTTCAGCAACCAGCAGCATCCTCAGCAAGCAGACCGAAGCGCACCAGCAGCGAAACCACCGGGTCCATGCTGGTTATGCGGCGATCATCATTGGATACGAGATTGTTCGTACCGGTCGCATAAGTGCGAGGATTGTGGCAAGTATGAGCACCGCGAAGGGCATTGTAACACTGCAGGGCGGAAGAAAAGAAAAAATAATTTCTACAAGCGCTCTTCAGTAGCGACAAGGGTAGTTTCCGTTAATATTTTTAGCGTACAACAAAACCGGAAATACGTGACTGTCCACATTGGGCAGAAATCGGCCAGGTTACAGCTCGACACTGGCTCGGACATTACGATCATAGGACGAAAGACCTGGAAACAGCTCGGCATGCCAAATCTATCTCCAGCGCAAGTGCACGCGAAAACGGCAACTGGTGCACATATTCAGCTGGATGGCGAATTTGAAGCGGATATCACGATTAACGGAAGGACTGAAACGGCGATAATAAGAGTCATTCCGTCAGATTTGCAGCTATTAGGAGCCGATGTAATCGCTATTTTTTCGCTTGCAGCCATGCCGATGAACCAATTTTGCAACAGAATAGCGAGCGATTCTGCAAAATGGGAGAAGAAATTTCCAGCTGTTTTCCACGGTAAAGGTTTATGCACAAAAACCACTCAAACGCTGCCTGAGGAACATGATCGGGGCTTCAAGAGTGGTGATTGCGTTTACGCGAAGTGGTATTCGCGCAACTCTTGGAAATGGGTTCCCGCGCAGGTTGTTCGCATGATAGGGAATGTGATATATGAGGTTAAGACGGATGACGGCCGTATGCATCGCCGACACGTAAACCAGCTGCGGAAACGGGACACCGGCAGTTCAGAGCAGTCAACCAATCTCGCGGCTCGTACGCAATTGCCGCTAGATCTGCTCATCGAAGGGCCAAGAGATGTCGTGCCAGTTGAGGACCCTACATTGAAATCCTCACCGCTCCTACCATCATCATCCGACGAGGTCCGTGGTATGACCTCCTCACCGCCGTTACCATCTCCACGACCAGTACCTGTCCAACGAAGAAGACGTCAGCAGCCGGTACAATCGCCACGCCGATCTAACAGGTCCAGACGATTCCCGCGTAGGCTTGATGGGTATCTGCTGCAATAAAAAGGGGGAGATGTTATGGGCCAACCTGATGATCCCGTAGATCGCTACCGAGGACACTCATCGGGCGTAGATCGAAGTGTGTGTGCGGTCTATCGGGAGGTCAGCGAACGCGCGCTCGGCACGATGCGTGAGTGCCGATCGAGGAGAAAGATATGGCGCGCGCTTGAGAAAGGTCGTGGAACAAAGTGGTGGCAAAATTGTTTACGAGTTATTAATAATAAACAAAGACTTTCTAATCCCATCGTTTTGAAGGAAGTAACGCGTTAACGTTTCTTAGCGTTCTTCGAAAGAAAACGAAAATATAACACAGATAGTGATCACGGGGATACCGATCGCGGCAGTGATGATGAAGATATCACAGCGTGTTGGGAGGAAGCCTGGGCCTTCATGGGTAAATTATCACCCATTGAAGGCCTGAGAACATGGGCTATTGTTAAAAACGTGCCGCGAACGTCGCTCAATTTACTTTTGGCGGTCTTGCGGAATTTGTATCATTTAGACGTTCCAAAAGATGCGCGGACATTCCTCAAAACCCCCACCGAGGTCGGTTTGGAAGTACAAACGATCTCGGGCGGTGAATTTTGGTACCAGGGGATTGAGACGGTCCTACGCAACTATTTTTGGTAAGTGCTTATAAATTTTTATTTATTGGGTTGCATAGTGTTCCTAATTTATTTTTTTCCTTTCTTACAGAAATACCATTCCCGAACACGACACTTTAAAAATACAAATGTCGATCGACGGGCTTCCCCTATTTAAGAGTTCCACTAAGCAATTGTGGCCAATTCTAATATGGGTAGAAAGTTTGCCTGAAGCTCCGGTAATGTTTGTTGGGCTTTTTTGCGGACAAACTAAACCGGAGCTGGTGGAAGAGTTCTTAGGCCCACTAGTGGAGGACTTTAATAGACTCCAAGAAACTGGCTTGCGGTTCGGCGACAAAGTGGTACGCTTATTACCAAGCGCATTTGTCGCCGATTCTCCAGCGCGGGCATTTGCTAAAGGTATGCAAAGCACTATTGTTATGAAAATTAAGAATATTTTTTTTATTTTATGTTTTGTTTCTTTCCAGGTACTGTTTGCTTTAATGCAGCGCATGGGTGCTTAAAGTGTACCTGTGTAGGGGTACACCTCAACTCGGAGCACAAAATGATTTTTGAATCCGTGGACGCCGAACTGCGTACGGACGTCGGCTTTAAACAACGAGTAGACAAAGACCACCACAAACCATGGCGATCACCATTAGAAAAGCTCAAAAATTTTAATATGATCGACGGTGTTCCCTACGAAGGTCTCCATCAGTTTGATCGCGGGGTGACCCTAAAGCTTGTTCTAGGGTTATACGAGGGAATTTTTGAAAATTTTGAAGAGTGGTCACCCCGACAAAAGGAAGCCGTGAATACTTTTTTGATAAAGACACGGCTTCCTTCGGAAGTGAATCGCCCTATGCGATCCTTCCGATATCGCCATTTTTGGAAGGCCACCGAATTTCGGTCCTTCCTTCTTCATATTAGTATTGCGGTCTTGAAGGATTTTATGTCTTCTGATGCATTCAATCACTTCTTGTGCTACTTTTGCAGTGTGACGATTTTTAATTCAACGGCACACAAGCATCTTTGGCCTCTTGCGGAAAAGTTCTTATACAACTTTGTAAAGAACTTTCCGCAGTATTATGGTCGAGCCCATATGACCAGCAACGTCCACAATCTCCTGCACGTGTCAGGAGACGTTAACATGTTAGGAGCGGTTCCTGAATATTCCGCATATCGGTATGAGAATTATCTTCAAATTGTACGCCGATATGTGAGATCGGGCACGCATGTAGTAACACAGGTAGCCGGCCGTATGCAAGAAATTGCATCAGTGCAAGTGGCTACCAATCGTGTTACTCAAACATACCCCCGGTTGAAGGGCAATGGTGCCGGTATACACGTAACCGCCGATTTTGTCCTACTGCCAAACTTTAAGGATCAATGGTTTTTAACCACCGAAAATGGCATTATAAATTTTTTTTTATCGTCTACCGACCTACATATCTATAAGATAGATGAAAATGGTCCGTCCAGGTCGTGGTACATAGCTTTATGTTTGCCATGCGGGGCCCCATGCACTGTAATGCCCGCGTTTCCGCAAGTCTTGTACTAGTGAGCCGTTGAGATCTCTAATTAAGAGCTACTGTGTCCTCGTGATCATGGAAGCAGGGGTTTTATGGTAGGATATGGGTGATGGTTGTTTATATTCTTTAATTGATTAATTTTTTTGTCTCTTTGGATTCTACCCATTTTGACTAACAAACTAATACACTAACATGCTCTGCAAAGGGATGGGATCCGAAGCCCCTTTGAGGGATAATAGAGGCTCTCCCATTCAACTCCTATTCCGACACGTCCTTGTCGTGCAGAGTGTTAACATGTGCCAGCCAAGCTACGATACACGGACTAGTTTGCAACTACTCGGGCGGAAGGTGGCACATGGCAAATCGGAAAGGGGATTGTAAAGGAAAGTAATTGGGATGTTTCAATGCCTGGCGGGATAAAATAAATTAACACAGGGATACATTAACATTATACAAGGTGCAAGAGACATTTTATTTATAGGAAAGCGAATTATTATTAAACAGTTTAAATATGCTCGTGGGGTTCATTTTTATGTTCCAGGAAACTTTTTTGACATGAAGTATAACGACAGTAGAGGAAGGATGGATCGATAACTAGTACTGTAAGTTAATGTTTATAATTAAAGTCAAAGGACTTGCGTAGAAGAAATTGATGTGACGAACAAATTGAAGTTTAAAATATTACTTAATTCTTAACATTTAAGAAATCGCACGGTAAATGTTTGTGTTTAATTTAGATTATTTTTTATTCTACTTTTTTAGGTAATCAGGCATCAACTTTACCGCGAAGACTGACTTTACTCTGGCGGGGAAAATTTATAGTTCCTTCTCTCATGCCCGGTGGACACCCGGATGCTTTTACCGTGGATCTACCAGGTGAGTTAATCTTGTGTTTCAATTGACTGATATTTAACCCGGTTCGTCACCTTTCTTTCAGTAGACTATTTGCATCAAATCGAAAGGTGGTCCGTTCTCTGAATGCCGGTCACTTTGTGAATATGGTACACAACGGCATCGAGTACGGTGATATGCAGCTGATATGCGAAGCGTGCCACCTGTTGCTGATCGATTTTAAATTTGCCATGCCAAAAGAGGATAATCTCCATGTGCAGCAGGAGGATCACGACGAATGACCTTGCCTGCTTGTGCTTAATCTTTAAGCAGATGCATGAACATAAACCGCTTAAGCATACACTACTTCAGGCAAGTACACTTTAGGGACCTCTATTCCAAACACGCTCTAATGCTAGTATGTTCATTATATTTTCAGCCTACAGATATAGATTGTCGGGCCACTTTAAGCCACACGTCTAAGCCATTAGACCAAAGTAATCAAATGACAAACTGCGTTGTTAGATTGGAAGCAATTCAGGATACTTATGCAGAAGCTAATACGAAAGCAAGTAGTGTTCTGTTTGGTTATAGTTGTACATACTAACACTGCTAATAAGGGTAGTAAGAATGAATGTCATTATGCGTAACTTAAAGAAACTGTTTTGAACTATATGGAGGTATGATGCATCCTAACTAAGCATAGTAAATAACAAATGAATTCGTTTTTTTAGGGTTCATCACTTCAAACACTTGCTATAGCCATTAATACTTAAGGAGGGTTAACATATTTTAACGAAAGTAGCTATGAATTCTAGTTTTGAAATTGATTTGATAGTAAGTAATCATTCCTACCCATATTTTATTTTAATCGTGAAACATAACGACGCAACTAAATTGATTATGTACTGGTCATGGTGGTCACAAAATTATTATAAATCAAAAATTAAAAAAAAAATTAAAAATTGGGTTGAAAATAACTGCAAAATAACATAAATAATAGCTGTTATATATACGGTTGAATAGCAACTTTTATTGGAATTAGTTCATATTCGGAAGTTTAGTTCATGTCTACAAAAAGTTTTTTAAAAGCCTAATCTATACATTTAAACAGTAATCAAAAACTAAAACTAATGCTTATATATTTACAAAACCTTACAAACTACTCTTTACATTCTTTTTTTTGCGTGTGTATTCGCCCCGGCTCACACTTTTTATAGCGCCTGTTTTTTTGGCCCCTGTTTTAGCGTTGCTGAACTTAGAGACGAAAAATTTTTCAACGCCTTTGTCTCCCACATCAATATTTCCTACTGCACCTATTGTACGGAATAATTTTAGTACATGCTTATGTTTTCTAAACTCTATTTTTCGACCATTTCGACCTCTTCCGCTCCAACAGCACTCCATAAGAAAAACCCTGTTGAACATAAGATACAATGCATCATGCATTCTTCTTTTCCCTTGTACAGCTGCAATCTGTTTACTAAGCCATTCCTTCATTTTAACAAATTGTTCCTCCAAATTAAGGCTTTTAAGGCAGCTCTTCCAGGGCTGATTCTGATGCAATCAATGCAAACACAAATTCAGTTACCTGTTCAACCGGAACACTATGGTCATCATTAGAATTCGGAGAAGGTTGTGTTAAAAGCTGTTGTTGCTGCACAAGTACCTCGTCCAATTTCATATGGACGTCAGAAATCATATTGGTGAGCGTATGTAGCTGTCTGTTATTTTGTATAGCAATGCTTTCAGCAACACTTCCATTACCGGCATTAGATTTTTCCATCATTACCTACAATGACGACGAAGGAAGTATCAATTTTGTAGTTTGTTTTGTTGACAACTATAATGATGCTCTAAAAATATACTTACAGATAAGCAGCACTAGAAAACAGTAAAAGAAAATAACTTTACACGAATACACGAAGTCGGTATCACAAGACGCCTACAATAATGGAAAAGTTAGTAAAAGAAGTGATATGTTCAAATTTATCACAAATAATTATTAGTTTTATACTTACAGATTATTAGCAGAGCTCGACTATGCCTTCCTCCAGACAAGTTTAGCGTTTAAAATCGAAAAAATCGGAAGCTTCGACGTACACACTACATGGGCATAACACGCAGTTTGTATACAATAAAAAGTAAACAAAACAGTAAAAAAACAGTTTGATTTTTTTCATTTTGACAGCGGGTGTGGTGATGGCTTGAGCGATTTGGAACAATCATTCTCCGGACGGGATTCGATCCGATCCGTGACGTCACTGAGTGCCGGTTCATTTTATGCTTATTCTCTGAGTTCTGGTTTTACCAAGCAGCAGAGAATAAGCAAAGAATAAGCATAAGCGGTTTCCATACAAACTCTCTCTGAGATTGTTGAAAGGGTAACTGCTAACGGGGGACGGTATTCAAATCACTCAAAAAATACACTCATTTTGCCGGACGGGCCCCCTCCTACGCGTACAAAACCACCAGTACAGCGCGACGCTTTGTCGGAGATGGTTGTGCGCGTTTTGTTCTAAGTCCCGCGCGCAGTGTTTGTGCGTTGGTGCGCCTTTCGTTCAAAGTCTTGTGCGCCGGTGTGTTTTGGTAAAGTGTAAAGTAAATAAACAGTGTGCACAGACGCACATGCAGTGCGTGGATCGACAGGTAAGAATTTGCTGAACAGAGACAACGCAGATTGTCGACAAGTTTCCCGCAGCCTGGCTCGACCCGGTACTTTGCAGTATGACGCCATTCGTGAGTATGATAGATTCTGAATGTGTTGTGAAAGTGTACTTTATGTTTCAATAAAGTTGTTAGAAATTCTAACATGAAATGAATAACCAATTTTTTTAGGCTGGTGAACGAGTGCCAAAAAAATAGTTTTTATTCTACACTGGTCGAAATCGTGTTAGAGAAAGGCCGAAAGTTGACACCTTTCACCTATTTATGTGTTTTTGTCCCTCATAACGCTGACAGTGCCGTGGAACCTTATAAATGTTCCAACATTGTCCACCGAGTGAGACGTTGTTATTTGATCTAGATCAATTATGCGGTCGTCTCACGATATCCTAACTGTCAGCCTTGTTTACCTTCCGTTCTGATAACGTGGTTGCGTAATGAGGTCTGCTTGCGAGGTAAGTAATTACTTTCGTTCTATATCTAATACTGCTATTTTATGCGCAGGTCTCACATAAATTCCGCTGCTTGTTTCCACGGTCGCCTGTCTGACCTGACCGTCCTTGGCGCACACGACGGACTTGACGCGTCCTTAGGGCCACGAGTTGCGCGGAAGCGTGTTGTCAACCACAATAACAATATCTCCTTCCTGGATGGGCCGGACCGGTTGGAACCACTTCGTTCTTCGTGTAAGCGTTGGTAAGTATTCCGCAACCCATTTTTTCCAGAATATGTCCGCATTAAGTTGAACCGCCTTCCATCCTGACTTCACCGCTGCTGGTCCCTCATGTAAAGCATTAGAGGGCTTGCTTCCGTTCGAACTCCCTAGCAGTAGATGATTAGGAGTGATCGGTCCAGCCATCTCGTTGTCCAGCGGCACGTACGTGAGGGGTCTGGAAGTAATAATAGTTTCAATTTCCGTAAAGGTTGACGCTAATACCTCTGTTGAGACGTTATCAACAGGATTCTTTCTTTCACCCGAATGTACAATAAATATTAGATACACAAGCGTTTTTTAAGCAACGTTAGTTTATTGTAGCTAAAAAATCAGTCGCTTGGTTCGGGGATCGGTGAAAGAATGGCTAAAGATCGTAACCTTTGCCACGTTCGGGAATTTGCGTGCTATCGGGACTGCTCGGCCCGATCGTTATCAGCACGACTCCACTTCGATAGTGTCCTCTATCGGGATTGACGGAAAACACCACTGTACCATCGAATTGACCGTTAATATTTGCTTTTAATATTTAACACTGGCCCCAGTGTTTGCGAGCCAGGCAAACACTCTTATTGGTACAATTCGATGGTGGCAGTTGGATGTTTTGTTCACGACCGCACATACTTTTGGCATTTTGGGGTAAATGCCTGAACTATCCTTTGCTATTTTTCTTCTAGCTCTTTTACGCCTGAATATTTTCTTGCGCACTAATAGGTTGCCATCCCCTGCCTGGTTGATGTGCACTGCATGACCTTTTTGTTCCCCCGCTAAAAATGGCGATTCACTTCTCCCTAAATCATTTGCCATGATTATCCAAAGCAACTTTAACAACACAACACATATTGAAACAACATGTTTCATATCCATTTGGCGAAACGTAATCTTTTCGCATAAACTATTTAAGCACTACGAATTAGTCCTCTGTATGGTTCACTTCTCCTGCTGCAAGTTCACTTCAGCACAACTATGCTCCGAATTTCCTCAGGAACTTTATATCGCTGGCAACGGGTGAGATGCGCAAGGAAACGACACAATTAACTTAACTTAATCCGTAGTCCTTTTCTTAAACACGCGCGTAATCCTTATAACATATTTCCTCGCACAGTAATTTGTCTTGTATTCACTTCAGCACGGTGATTCCGATTTGCCTCAGGAATCATTATTAGCCGGCAACGGGTGAAGCAAGGGATCACAATGTGGAGAAAATTATTTATTCGAAAGCGAATGATTTTTTAGAATGTTGAGACGTTATCAACAGGATTCTTTCTTTCACCCGAATGTACAATAAATATTAGATACACAAGCGTTTTTTAAGCAACGTTAGTTTATTGTAGCTAAAAAATCAGTCGCTTGGTTCGGGGATCGGTGAAAGAATGGCTAAAGATCGTAACCTTTGCCACGTTCGGGAATTTGCGTGCTATCGGGACTGCTCGGCCCGATCGTTATCAGCACGACTCCACTTCGATAGTGTCCTCTATCGGGATTGACGGAAAACACCACTGTACCATCGAATTGACCGTTAATATTTGCTTTTAATATTTAACAACCTCGTCCGTTGGTCGTCGTGGCAGGTCGAATTTTCCCAGCACCGATTTTACAGACCGAACTAGCCGCTCCCAGCACCCACCAAAATGTGGGGCTCCCGGCGGATTGAAAGTCCACTTCATGTTCGGTCCACAAAACGCTGTCATTAGCTCCTCCTGGTTGACCGATGTCAAAGCCGCACCCAGCTCTCGAGATGCTCCGACGAAATTTGTCCCCCGGTCGCTGATTATCTCCAAAGGCGTTCCGCGTCTCGCAATGAACCTTCGGATAGCCATGATGCATGACGCAGTGTTGAGAGAGTGGGCCATCTCCAGGTGTATGGCTCTGGTTGTGAGGCAGGTGAATATTGCGCCCCATCTCTTTTCAACGCGCCTTCCCACAGCGACTAGGAATGGTCCGAAATAATCAACACCTGTGAATGAGAAAGAAGGTTGTCCTACTGCTACACGTTGAGAAGGCACGTTTCCCATCAAAGGCGGTTCCGGTCGTGCGTTTTTTACTTTGCAGTGCTGACATGCTCTCCTTACTCGACGATATTCTCCTAATAACTTCGGAATGTAGTACCGCGACCGTATCTCGTTAATCACCGTGCTGTGATTGCCATGCATGTACCTTCCGTGGTATTCCTGCATCAGCAAGTACGTTCCCCGATGATTTCCGGGAATAATAATTGGGTTACGTATTTCTTCGCTGATATCAATGTATTCAGATAGCTGTCCTCCGACCCTTAATATTCCGCGGCTGTCGACTACCGGTGATACTTTATAAAGTGAGCTACTTTTATCTATCCCTTTTTTCCATGGATGCGCCCTCGGGGCCGGTTTTTGTAGACTTTCGATCTCGCTTGAGTAGGCCTCTCGTTGTATGGTTTTTAACAAGATCACCTCTGCTTCCGCCAGCTCCTCCTGAGTAAGTGGTCCTTTGAACGTATTGTCCGTTGTTGATCGTGTTTTCTTGGTGAACCGTACGACAAATGCTGTCGCCCGCAATACTCTCTTCCACTTAGAGAAGCGGTCGAACCGAATGAACTGCTGGATAGCTTTGTGGACGTATATACTCTTCCGTATTTCTTCAGTAGTGTCGCTCATCGGTGTTTCCTTTGCTGGCCAACCAGACTCGGGATGTTTAAGGAACTCAGGGCCAGAGAACCATCGACTAGTTCGCGATAAGTCTGGTACCTTAGTCCACTTGGTGCCGTCGTCTGCAACATTGAGCTTGGTCGGGGTCCACCTCCACTGGTTGACATTTGTGGTTTCGAGGAGTTCCCCTACACGAAATGCCACGAACTGGCTATACCGTCGATGATCGGAGTGTAGCCAACTAAGCACATTTCGTGAATCCGTCCAGAAGGTCGTCCGACTTATTGCCATTCTATGGCTTTGACGTATGGTATCAGCCAATCTAGCACCTATAACCGCTGCTTGCAGCTCGAGTCTAGGAATGGATACGAACTTTAGTGGTGCTACACGCGTCTTAGAACCCACGATGATACTTTCTACATTCCCCTCCTCTTCAAAACGGAAATATGCCACCGCAGCCGTCCCGCTTTCGCTCGCGTCGCAAAATACGTGCATTTGTACATTTGCCTGTGTTGTGCATAGTTTTCGATAGCACCTTGGCACTGATACCTTTTCGACTTCTGGAAGAACTCGTAACCATGTTGCCCATTTTTCGGCTATTCGCCCGTCGAGTTGCTGATCCCAGGTGTATGCGCTACGCCAGATTTCTTGAAGAAGAACCTTCAAATACATGATAAAATGACCTAGCAGACCCATCGGATCGAATAGGCTCATTTGTGTTCGAAGGATTTCTCGTTTTGTTGCCGTTTTTTCTCCCATTAATAGGTCTCGATCATACTTCGGAGATAGCCGAAAGGTAAATGAATTGGATACAGTATCCCACCACATACCTAGCACCTTCTCTGTTGTGGAGCCGCATTCCATGTTGACGTTGTTCTCAGTACACGACGTTTCTTGCAACGATGCCACAACCATCGACGAATTCGAAACCCAGTTGCGGATTTCAAAGCCTCCGCTGTCGTGGATGTAGCGGACTGTTTTTGCCAAATCGCTAGCCTCCTCTTCAGTTTCTACGCTGGCCAGCATATCGTCAACGTAGTGTTCGCTCTTGATGCACTCGACTGCGCGGGGATGCTCCTTCTCGAACCGGTCTGCGTTTAGGTTCTTCACATGTTGTGCAGAGCTCGGCGAACAAGATGCTCCGAACGTCATTACGGTAACGACGTAAACAACCGGGTTAGCCTCGTGATCGTCGCCTTCCCAAAATATAATTTGGCTTCTCTGGTCTTCCTTTTTTACGCCCACGCGATGAAACATTTCGCGGATATCTCCTACTATCCCCACACGATACTCTCTAAACATGTCTGGCCCAGCTAGAAGGAATGAGTTTAGTGAGACTCCACGTACTTTTGCTGCTGCGTCGAAAACCATCCGTATCCTTCCAGGCTTATTCGGGTTGGTTACAGGGAAGATGGGCAGGTACCAATCGTTGTCGTATCTTTTGTTCAATTCGTTTTCGGTTAAGCGTCTTATATACCCTTTCCTCTTGTAGTCCTCCATCTTTTCACGAACTGCTTCTGCTAAAATGGGATCTTTTTTCATTTTTTGTTGCAGGCACTCATACCTTTTTAACGCGGCAGCTTTGTTGCATGGCAGCTTGATGTCGGTGTACCGCCACAGGAGACCAGTTTCATAACGCCGCGCAAAATCCATCGAATTTTGTCTCGCGCTCCAATAGCAAAAGGGCACGTTCGTTGTCCTTGGACTGCCTTACGTCCACAGTCTTATCGATGCCGATAGATTCCAAAGCGAAGTGTTATTTTATTGCAGCATTGAGTGTTTCATCAGAGTCGTCGCATGAACATATATGGAACAGCGGTAGGGGTGTTTTTGGCGTGGCGGTCGCCACCGAGCACGGCCCTCCCAGGACCCATCCCAAGCGGGTCTTAGACGCAACTGGCTCGTCATTTCTTCCTTCTAAACTTTTCAGCGGTTGTCTCAGGATGCAATTATCAACGCCGATCAAGATGCGTGGTGCTACATCGACATAAGACTCCAGCGGTAAGCCCCTCAGATGTGCAAAATCGGCTGCGAGTTGGGATGCGTCCATGGTCTGCCTAGGAAGAGCCAGTTTGTGAACTGTGCGTACAGTTGACAGCTCGTAGGGCGCTGTTTTCTTCTGCTTCCCCGATATGTGCACCGCTACCTGTACCGAATCGTGCTCCTCCCGCGTGACATTTCCTGTCCACTGAATGCACAACGGACGTGGCGTACCTTTCAAACCTAGTTCTTCGAGCAGGTCGTGATCCATGAAGGTGGATGTGGAGCCGTCGTCAAAAAATGCATATGTTTCGACATTAGCTTTCGGACCATGTAGGACTACTGGAAGGTATTTTAAAAGAACGCTTTCGTTAGTACTTGAATGTGTGTTAACGTGTGTACCTCTCATTTCATGCGCCGTCGTCCTGGGTCCTGCGAGTGAGCCTTCGAATTGATGCAGTAACGCGTGATGTAGAAGATCGCACCCATTAACACCACATGAGGCCGTGACGGGGCATCTGCCGTAGTGATGGTCGAGGCACTTGCGGCATAATTTGCGTTCATTCACGAACGCCCTCCTTGATGCTACCGACGCCCTCAGGAACTTGTTACAACTGGCCAGCGAACCACATGTACCTCCGCATAGGATACACACCGACGATGAAAGGTCAACCAAAGAGTTGCCGGTAGAGCGGTCTACCTGCACAACGTTAGTGTTGCAGTACGCGTTGCTTGGACGTCCCATTCCGGATCGATAGCTCGGTCCAGCTGTCGTACGTGGGGGTTGCTGTTGGTTGGGTCGAACCTGATGAATGCCTTTGCCCACTTCAGTGTTGGGCATATCAATGACCCCACAGAGATCGTCCGCCAATTCTCCAATCCATCGTCCAAACAAGAAGATGTTCACTTCGTGTGATCGTTTTCTCAATCGAGCCCACTCAATACACAGTACTGAAGGCAGCTTCCTCGTGAGCTCCTTAAGCAACACCACGTCGTACATGTAGCCTACCAGTCCCGAAACTTGGACCGTCGCGATCAAACGCTTCACTGCGAACCCGAATTCTACAATCGTGTCCAATTTCTCCATTCTAGGGGTGGGTAGCCGTTTAACACTCTCTACCGCTCGATCCACAATCAAATCTGATCTTCCATACCTGGCCTTCAACGTGCTGATTACTTCACTCAACCCGCCCGGGAACAGCAACAGGTGCCCGACAGCGTCTAGTGCTGCACCTTTCAGGCAGTATTGTAACCTCACTAAATTTTCGTCGTCCGAATAATTGGAGGCAATGGTGGTACGGGTGTAGGTGGAGATAAATCGTGGCCACTCTTCAACTGATCCTGCGAACGTAGGTAAATCCGCGGGAAACCCTGCCATGCAGTTATTTGTGAGTGGTTCAAAAAAGTGTTTTGTGGTGCGTGCTGTGTGTAGTTTGCGTATGATGTGTGCGGTTCAGTGTGTGTAGTGTACAAGGATGGTCCTGATTCGCGGGGTACACCCGTTCCTCTTCGTTCACAAATATCGCTGGTACCATAACCCTTACGTTCATCGTACAACGCGCGCTCGTTAGTGGTAACGCGTTCATTATAAGTGGCACGGTCATCATATGCCGCGCGCTCGTTAGCGGTAACGCGTTCATTGTAAGTGGCACGGTCATCATACGTCGCGCGTTCATGATACATGGTGCGTTCATCATAGGGCATCACACCGTAGGGCGCGCGCTTGTCACACGGCCCTTGCGCTAGTGACGTCGTTCCGTAGCCATCACAGTACGTCACTCGTTGCCCTCGGGTTGAAGGGTTTTGACCTCTAGCCAAGCCATTTTCTTTTTGTGGGGTTCGCCTCTTCGAACTTTCCATGTAGCGGACTGTTTTTGCCAAATCGCTAGCCTCCTCTTCAGTTTCTACGCTGGCCAGCATATCGTCAACGTAGTGTTCGCTCTTGATGCACTCGACTGCGCGGGGATGCTCCTTCTCGAACCGGTCTGCGTTTTGGTTCTTCACATATTGTGCAGAGCTCGGCGAACAAGATGCTCCGAACGTCATTACGGTAACGACGTAAACAACCGGGTTAGCCTCGTGATCGTCGCCTTCCCAAAATATAATTTAGCTTCTCTGGTCTTCCTTTTTTACGCCCACGCGATGAAACATTTCGCGGATATCTCCTACTATCCCCACACGATACTCTCTAAACTTGCACAGGACAGCAAGCAGATCGGCTAACATGTCTGGCCCAGCTAGAAGGAATGAGTTTAGTGAGACTCCACGTACTTTTGCTGCTGCGTCGAAAACCATCCGTATCCTTCCAGGCTTATTCGGGTTGGTTACAGGGAAGATGGGCAGGTACCAATCGTTGTCGTATCTTTTGTTCAATTCGTTTTGACCTCTAGCCAAGCCATTTTCTTTTTGTGGGGTTCGCCTCATCGAACTTTCCATGGCAAGAATCCATTCTTCAAACGCTTCTCGATCAGCGCGACCCTCGGAATTCAGCGATTTTGATGTTGGCGCCCCCAAACGATCCGTTTCCCGGCACCATTCTTCCGCTTTCTCGAGTTCGAGAAGCTCGCGAAGCTCACGGAATTCTTGTTCGATTTCAGCCATTCGTTGGCGTCGTTGGTCCGTAGACATGCGTAAACTTTCACTCACTATCATCCTTTCGCTTCCCGTCTCGCCTTCGTGGCTATGGTAAGACTCACCCGAGCAGCCCGTGTGCACTGCTGGTATCTTGGATTCAGCATCCCTCATTGTCTCGCCCTGCACCTGCCTTTCCAATTTGCTCTGGCTCGTGCTCGCTTCCAAAGGAGATTGCCGCGTACTCTCACTTTCCGGAATCGAGCTCGTTGACGCCCTGGTTACTTGAACTCCTTCACGCCTCGTAGCCGGATTCACGATGGGTGTAGAGTTGCACTCCTGTATTGCCCTGCACACCTCCTGCTGGTTTTCCATCTTGTCTTACTTGCACTGCAAATTTGCCACTACACGGAATAATGCGAACGCGGATTTTTCGGTGTTGTTACGCGGTTATAAAGGCGGTATAGTTTGCTCGAAATAATTTTTTGGAATGTTAGAAATTCTAACATGAAATTAATAACCAAATTTTTTAGGCTGGTGGACGAGTGCCAAAAAATTAGTTTTTATTCTACACTGGTCGAAATCGTGTTAGAGAAAGGCCGAAAGTTGACACCTTTCACCTATTTATGTGTTTTTGTCCCTCATAACGCTGACAGTGCCGTGGAACCTTATAAATGTTCCAACAAAAGTGTTTAATGAAATAAACAATGACCGTGTTTGTGTTTGTTGTTAGAAGAAGTGTATATTTGCGATCGTGTCTATGCATGAAAGAAAACGAGAAACAAAAAAAACAACTATCTTTAGATGTGTTCGTAGCATGACTGGAAAGAACACAAACACACTGAGAACTGCAGAGCGCACCGTGCGTTACGGGTGGGGAGGGGGAGGGCTCGCGCGAGGGTGTAACTCATTCCTCTAAGAGTAACCCACGCAAACAATGAGACCCCAAATTTTGAGTGATTCAGGCCGAGGGGTATGAGGAAGCTTGAGGAAGTAAGGAGAAACGCGCTGCGATGAGAGTTCGCATTCTGTTTTACACGCGCGCTTCACTAAAACCAATACAAATACCGTGCTTTGACGAGCCGTCCGTGAATGTGTGTGTCTTCTTTCAGCGAGCTCAACAACTTCGAGCTGCTCGTCACATCGTGTTGTCTCGCTTACACTACAGCATCGAACCATCGCTCCGTATGTCCCCCCTCCTACGCGTACAAAACCACCAGTATAGCGCGACGCTTTGTTGGAGATGGTTGTGCGCGTTTTGTTTTAAGTCCAGCGCGCAGTGTTTGTGCGTTAATACGTATTTCGTTCAAAGTCTCGTGGGCTGGTGATTTTTGGTGAAGTGTGAAGTGAACAAACAATGTGCACAGACACACATGCAGTTCGTGCATCGACAGGTAAGAATTTGCTGAACAGAGGCAACGCAGATTGTCGACAAATTTCCCGCAGCCTGGCTCGACCCGGTACTTTGTAGTATGACGCCATTCGTGAGTATGATAGATTCTGAATGTGTTGTGAAAGTGTACTTTATGTTTCAATAAATTGTTTAATGAAATAAAAAATGACCGTGTTTGTGTTTGTTGTTAGAAGAAGTGCGTATTTGCGATCGTGGCAATTTATGAAAGAAAGCGCCCAAGTAGCAGAGCCGAAGTTGTTGAGAGGTTTTTCTCTGTGCCAAAGCGAGAGGCTCTGTCTTCTCTCTCTAGATTTTGGACGGCAAACCGCCGCCCGTGTAGAGGTGTGTGCGTGTGACGAAAAATTATCGATGAAATACGGGGGAAGCGGGGTTTGAAGTCTTTCGTTCGTCACACACACATGCATTTACCAGCGGATAACACTGGACCGAGTCTACCCATCTCTCTCGATCCACCATGATTTTTCTGCTATCGCGCTCATCCGGGTGTTAGGCATCCTCAGTCTGTCCAGAACTGTCCCTATGGAAGAATGTACTGAAGTAAGGTGTGGTTTCTTGTGCGACGTTCTTTGCTCATTTTCGTTTTGTGCCGGGTTCCTTCTTCCTCAGTTATAGAATGATTTATCCTAGCAAATTGTTGAGGTAAGTTTCTTGCTGTGTGCTTGTGCAGGTACATTCAAATAACCTTTGGCGTCTAAAAAGTTACAGGTGTGTGCGCTATTTATCAACGACTGCATGCTGGCCTCGTCAACAATCTTCGAAGTGAGCAACGGAAAGAAAACGTTTTCCAGTTTTAAAATATTAAGGTAAGTTTTGATCTAATCCTATGCGCTAATCTCTCCATAGTAATACATACTACTTACATTCATTATTGCTTCATTCAGCCCCCGGTGAGGACGTCATTACTTAACAGAAGCCGGTTCAACACGCGCAGCTCCTGTTCATGACTAAACTGAAGTCAGCTGAACACGCGCAGCACGGATGGTACCCCGAGCGCGGTAGGAGGAAGGAAGAACGAGAGGAGGAAGAACGGTAAATTTGGAAGGGGGAAAGCGTTCTGCCGTCTACACAGCGAGAGTATGCCAAAACACATGTGGGAAGGGAGAGGAATATTATTCAATAAACAGCATGCCCCTACAAGCAAAGAGCGGGTAATTTTTATCATGGTGTGCGTAAAAACTTAGAATCAAGCCGATGGAAGACCCTACAAGCAAAGAGCAGGTAATTTTTATCATGGTGTGCGTAAAAACCTAGAATCAAGCCGATGGAAGATTTCCTAGGCTTAAAAAAGGGGAGAGAATCGGTACCACGGTTCTCTCCCGCTCCCATATAAAATACACGGTGCGCTCTCTCGGTTTCCGAGGTTCTTTTAAAAGTATTATCGGAAACCGAGAAAGAACCTCGGAAACCGAGAGAGCGCACCGTGTATTTTATATGGGAACGGGAGAGAACCGTGGTACCGATTCTCTCCCCTTTTTTTAAGCCTACGAAAACTTCCATCGGCTTGATTCTAGGTTTTTACGCACACCATGATAAAAATTACCCGCTCTTTGTCCGTAGGGAAATCTTCCATCGGCTTGACACTAGGTTTTTACGCACACCATGATAAAAATTACCCGCTCTTTGTCCGTAGGGGCGCTTAGCAAAGTCGTGCGTCCGAGCGCGAAAAATTATTCCTCTGTCTGGCGCGTCCACGCAAACAATGAGACCCCAAATTTTGAGTGATTCAGGCCGACGGGTTTGAGGAAGCTTGAGGAGGCAAGGAGAAACGCGCGGCGATGAGAGTTCGCATTCTGTTTTACACGCGCGCTTCACTAACACCAATACAAATACCGTGCTTTGACGAGCCGTCTGTGCATGTGTGTGTCTTCTTTCCGCGAGCTCAACAACTTCGAGCTGCTCGTCACATCGTGTTGTCTCGCTTACACTACAGCATCGAACCATCGCTCCGTATGTCCCCCCTCCTACGCGTACAAAACCACCAGTACAGCGCGACGCTTTGCCGGAGATGGTTGTGCGCGATTTGTTCTAAGTCCCGCGCGTAGTGTTTGTGCGTTGATGCGCATTTCGTTATAAGTCTCGTGCGCCGGTGTGTTTTGGTGAAGTGTGAAGTGAATAAACAGTGTGCACAGACGCACATGCAGTGCGTGCATCGACAGGTAAGAATTTGCTGAACAGAGGCAACACAGATTGTCGACAAGTTTCCCGCAGCCTGGCTTGACCCGGTACTTTGTAGTATGACGCCATTCGTGAGTATGAAGGATTCTAAATGTGTTGTGAAAGTGTAATTTATGTTTCAATAAAGTGTATAATGTAACCAAAAATGACCGTGTTTGTGTTTGTTGTTAGAATAAGTGCGTATTTGCGATCGTGGCAATGCATGAAAGAAAACGAGAAACGAAAGAAACAAATATCTTTGGATGTGTTGGTAGCATGATTGGAAAGAACACAACACATTGAGAACTACAGAGCCCACCGTGCGTTCCGGGTGGGAAGGGAGAGGGCTCGCGCGAGGGTGTAACTCATTCCTCCAAGAGTAACTGCTAAGGGAGGGCGGTACTCAAATCACTCAAAAAATACACTCATTTTGCCGGACGGGTCGCGCGAGGGTGTAACTCATTCCTCCAAGAGTAACTGCTAACGGGGGACGGTACTCAAATCACTCAAAAAATACACTCATTTTGCCGGACGGGGTGGCTTTTGTTTCGTGTGCGTTTATGTGTGTGCCTGAGAAGAAGCGCGCATAGCGAAGTCGTACGTCCGAGCGCGATAACAATTCCTCTGTCTGGCGCGTTGCCTTTGTCTCGTGTATGTGTGTGCAGACTCGCGCGCGAGAAGTGCGCGCAGTAGTGTTTCGTTCATGTATGTTCGAGACATTTCCACAAAGGTGCGCGTTCCTTGTATTTTGCGTATGATCCCAGACTCGTGCGCATGCTGTTGTTTCATGCATGGTGAGTGCGTAAGCGTTAGCGTGGCTTAAACAACGCTAAAAACTCAAGTAATTCCTTGAACAATTCCGTGAATTTGAATACCGTGTTCGGTGCAAGTGTGAACAAGCGTGAGCGTGGCTTTGACAACGCTTTCTGGGTAAAAGTGTAAATAGCTTCATCGACAGGCATACGTACCAGGATGGGTGGCCAGGATCACACTCCGAAGAGATCCCAGGATGAAGCTATCGACGCTAAGGTGCTGATTCACCAGCGTGGCCAAATCAAGCGCAGAGTTACTCTCATCAACAACATGCTAGAGAAAGCCAAAGAAGACCCGACGAAGGTAACTCAAACGCAGCTAAAGGGAAACTTCAAGGGAAACATCGGCGTAATGAACTTCAAGGGAAACATCATTTCGGGTGAAGATGACCTCTGCAAAGGTTTTGCAGACCATTTTGCTTCCGTGTACACCTGCAATTCTTCGAAACCTCTCAACCTATCTTCAGCACTTTCCGCAATCAACGACGCAGTTGACTTATCCACATCTATTATCAGTGAAGATGAAGTCGATGCTGCCATATCGCAACTGAAGCTTTCGTATGCCTCTGAGCCGGACAACATTCCCAGTGCAATTCTTATTCATTGTAAGGCTGCTCTTTTGCCTATTCTGACTCAACTTTTCAACAAATCCTTAAGGCCGGGCTACATTGATCGTACTAGCAAGCGTAATTTTGATTTTCACTAGCGCATCTGGCGGTGGCTGACCGAAGCATTTTGCCAAACAATTTGGAGCCGCTCCAGAAATACGTTAATTTTCCATGTTTTTTTTATTTAAATCGGAGGAGAAAAGTTTTGTAAAACGTAGATACACATGTTTTGCACGCATTGCATCCATTTTTGCAATGGAAAACGATGGAAAAACTACTAAATTTTGAGATTTGGCATGACCATTCCCTCGATGACCAAAAAAAGCTTCCACCAGTCGCAGCCAGATGCGCTAGTGAAAATCGAAATTACACTTGCGAGTATGATCAATGTAGCCCGGCCTTTACAGTCGAAATGCTTCCCGCAAATATGGAAATCTTCTTACATGTTTCCTGTCTTTAAAAAAGGAGACAAATCTGATATATGTAATTATCGCGGAATCTCTATGTTATGTGCTTGTAGTAAGCTGTTTGAAAAAGTTATGTTCCGCCACATGTCCTACGCTTTCTTGCCTGTTATATCTGTTATGCAACACGGCTTCATGCTTAAACGTTCGATTGAAACTAACCTGCTTCATTTGCTTCAATTTTGCTACTCCAATATTGACAAGAGCCTCCAGGTTGATGTCGTTTATACCGACTTCTGCGCTGCATTTGACAAGATTAACCACTACTTATTGCTTGCTAAATTATTAAAATATGGTGTACACTCAAAATTTTTAGCATGGTTCGAAAGCTACCTAATGAACCGTTGCATTAATGTAAAAATTGGAAAAACTTTTTCTGACCCTTTCTGTAACTTTTCTGGTGTTCCACAAGGAAGCATATTGGGGCCATTATTATTTATTATATTTATTAACGATATTGTGTTTGCTATTCCCAACGTCAATGTTTTACTATATGTAGACGATCTTAAGATGTTCCTTGCTGTTGAAAATTCAAATCATTGCGAAATACTTCAAGATTCCATAAACCGTTTTTTGACGTGGTGCCATGATAACGAAATGTTTGTGAATGTACAAAAATGTAACTGCATTACTTTCTCTAAGAAAAGGATTCCAATAACTTTTAATTACAAAATAGATCAAGACAGTGTGCCGCGGTCATCTGTAGCTCGTGATTTAGGAATAATGTTAGACAGTAAACTTATATTATCGTGCCATTGCCACACAATCGTCTCAAAAGCATTAAATATATTAGGGTTTATTCTACGTGCTTCTTCCGACATTAAAGATCCTTTCTGTCTTAAATCGTTATACTGTGCCCTAGTCTGTCCTATACTAGAATTTGCTTGCGTTGTTTGGTGTCCAAACCCAGTGACCTATATAGACATGATAGAAAAAGTTCAGAAAAAGGTGACACGCGCTATGTTTTATCGTCTTCCTTGGTCAAACCAAATGCCACGCCCCCCGTACCATGTCAGGTTTCAGTTATTTGGTCTCGAAACTTTAGGACACAGGAGAAAGAATGCTCAATGTATTTTCATGCATAAATTATTAAATGGGCTTATTGATGCACCTGAAATTTTAAATCTGATCAGCTTTTCTGCACCTACTAGGGATCTTAGAAGCAGGTCTTTAATCAGGATCCCATTTCGATCTTCTTCATTTGGCGCTAACGACCCATTAATTAAAATGTGTGTCAGCTACAATAGACTTGAATCATCTGCAGATTTTCATATCCCTGTTTCTCACCTTCGTCAGTTGTAAAGGGCTAGTGTTATTTATGTTTAAGTTGTTTACTAATTAAGAATTTGTATCTGTTATTTAGGCCTATTGCCCGATAACGTAAATGATAATAATAATAATAATAATAATAATAATAATAATAAATAAGAATAAAGGTGTTTGCAAAAAAGCTCGATATTCATTATCAAGAATACTCCGCCGTGCATCGAGAAATCTTGGAATCGATTCCGTCGTCAAAACTCGATGAGCAAGATGAGATGCTAACGGCATTCGATGTTCTACACACCGAAGCCATGAACACAATCGAGCAGCTATCTGAAGCGCGGTCGCAGCCTATGGCCCCAGCAGATAGCACTGTTACGCAGCAATTCATCGTGCAATAGCAACCATTGCGAGCGCCTATTCCAAGTTTCGACGGAAGGGTGGAGAACTGGCCAAAGTTCCAGACGATGTTTGAGGACATTGTTGCCAAGGGCAAAGACTCCGACGCCATCAAGCTGCATCATCTCGATAAGGCTTTGGTTGGAGATGCTTCTGGTTGGATCACAGTGAAGATGATTCAGGACAACAACTTCGAGCAAACGTGGAAACAGCTGAAGTCCCAGTTCGAGAACCCCCGAGTCATTGTTGACACACATCTGGCTGATCTCCTGGATTTGAAACCTCGCTCGTAAAGACAGTTCAACCTGCTCGTAAAGACAGTTCAACGGCACGTTGGAGGTTTAGAGTATCAGGACATCAAGGTCGACAAATTGTCTGGTTTGTTGTTAACAAAGATCATCACTTCACGGCTGGACAAACAAACTGTTCGACTGTGGGAACGAATGCAGGAACATGGAAGGTTGCCCGACTTTAACCAAACGCTAAAGTTCCTGCAAGGCGAATGTTAGGTTCTAGAACGGTTCCAGAGTCGGCCACAAGCAACTTCCATGAACCAAGGAAGCTCTAAACCATCATGTTCGAAATCCACAAGCCAGAGAGTACATGCTGCAGCACCTACTACAAATAACCAGCTCTGCCTCTTTTTCAACAGGGCACATCCTCATCACGAGTGTCCCTCTTTTAAACAGTTCACAGTAGCACAACGCAATGCCAAGGTGAAGGAGATGAAACTGTGTTACAACTGCCTTCGACCCGGTCACCGTTCCAACAACTGTTCGTCCAACAGAACGTGCATTAAATGTCAGCGTAAACACCACACATTACTACATGAGGAACCACCAGAAATGCCGGATACCCAAGCACAGATGGCAAGCCCCATCCAATCCATGCATTTTGAGCAGCAGGCTCAAGCATCGAATCATCCCACGTCTAACGCCGCCGTTCCATACAGCCGACCGTTGGAACAAAGGACGACAATGCTTATGACAGCTCTCGTGAACCTGAGAGATGAATCCAACAGGACGATCCCCTGTCGTGCGCTGTTGGATTGCGGCTCACAGGTGAGCTTAATCTCGAAGTCGATGGCCGATCGCCTCCTCACCCCGCGTATCCCCACACTTGTGCCGATTACTGGAGTCGGTACAGTTAAAACGTGTGCTCGGGAAAAAGTCGTCATGAACGTCGAATCTCGATATTCAACCTTCTCAACAACCGCCGAGTGCCTCGTGATTCCTAAGGTCACAGGAATCATCCCCGCAAGCCAGCTCAACGTGTCAAATTGGCCACTACCACCCGATATCTTTCTTGCCGATCCTGAATTTCATACGCCTGGTCAAATCGACATGTTACTGGGTGTGTCCCATTTCATGTGTCTTCTCAAGTCAAACAGAATGCAGCTACGATAAGATTTGCCTGACCTGCAAGAGACTCATTTCGGATGGGTTGTTCCTGGAGACGTCGAGGACGAGTCAACCAATCAGCAGAGCTTCATCGCTACCACCACTACGCTTTCCGAGACCATGAATCAATTTTGGGAAGTTGAAGACATCGGAGATAAAGATGAAACGATCGAGCATGAAGAATGCGAAAAGATTTTTCTTGCTACCCACCGACGTGACAATGATGGAAGATACATTGTCACCCTACCATTTCGTGAGTATCCACCTGTACTAACTAACAATCGAGAGCTTGTTTTGCGTCGTTTCCTCTCTTTAGAACGGCGAATGAAGAAAGATCATTCCCTGAAGCTCAAGTACTCCAAGTTCATCGATGACTACGAAGCTCTTGGTAATGACCACAAGCAATGGCCATGAAGTCAAAGAGGAATCCGACGAACCGAACAAGGCTTGCTACTACCTACCTCACCATGCTGTCCTACGTCCATCGAGCTCCAGTACGAAGCTGCGAATGGTCTTCGACGCAACCGCCAAGGCTACAACATCCGATGTAGCTCTCAACCAAGCCTTAATGGTGGGTTCAACTATGCAGAACGACATCTTTGTCATCCTCGTCCGTTTCCGGAAACACTTGGTTGTGTTCACAGCTGATATATCGAAGATGTATCGGCAGATCAAGGTCATCTCCGACCACTCGTGTTTTCAACGCATCTTCTGGCGTGCTGATCCAGCACTTCCTCTTCGCGTCTTAGAGTTGACAACCGTCACTTATGGAACATCATGTGCTCCTTTCCTTGCGACTCGGTGCTTACTGCAGTTGAGCATCGACGAAGCGTCGTCGTATTCGAAGGCAGTCAACATCATCCGAGACGACTGTTACGTTTACGACATCCTATCCGGAGCCAGCACTGTGGCTGAAGCAATTGAGTGTCATACCCAGCTCCTCGGGTTACTCAATTCCGCTGGATTCCCAGTTCACAAGTGGAGTTCGAACTCTCCAGAGCTCCTGAAACACGTCCCCGAAGCTGACCGTGAGGAACTGGTAACTCTCGGCGACGAAATTGAAGGTGTCTTGAAGACACTCGGATTGACATGGAATCCACATCGAGACGAATTTGCATTCGTCGTTTACCAGTTCATGCAACATTCCAATCCACCAACCAAGCGATCCGTTCTTTCCGAGATAAGCAAACTATTTGTCCCGATTGGCTTGCTCTCGCCAGTCATTTCATTGCGAAGCTTATTTTGCAGAAGATTTGGTTGGCTGGACTTCCATGGGACACCAGCCTAGAAGGAGAACTGCTGCAAGAGTGGCTGCAGTTTCGTACATCCCTGAAGAACGTAAATGGCATCAGAATACCGAGGTGTGTGGTGTTTCCTAACCACATTGCTGTTGAAGTGCACGGTTTTTCTGATGCATCCAAAAGAGCCTACGGAGCAGCGTTGTATCTTCGCTGCATCTTTCCTGATGGAACTGCAAGTCTTCGTTTGCTTTGCAGCAAATCGAAGGTTGCACCAGTGAAACCAGTAACCATTCCGCGCATGGAATTGCTAGGAGCCCATCTTCTTGCAAGGCTGATCTCCAAGGTTGCTGGGTCCATCGATCTTCACCTCCACAACATCATACTCTGGACTGACAGCCAAATTGTCCTTGCTTGGCTGAAGAAACCACTTACAAACCTGCAAGTGTTTGTGCAAAATCGAAGTGAAAAAATTTGCAACCTTACCGAACCGCTGGACGTTCCATTGCACGTACATTTCAACGAAGGAAAATCCAGCTGACATCGTGTCTCGAGGTCTTCTGCCAGAAACCTTGAAGACAACCACTCTCTGCACATTACGGCGTAGAGATTCCGGAAGATCTTCCTGACGAAATCATTCCAGAATTAAGAGCGTCACCCGTCGTTGCAGCGCTGGTTATCAATCAAGACAAATTACCCGTGTTCTTGAAGTTTAGCTCTTTTCGAAAACTGCAACGAGTGATTGCTCTAGTTCAACGCTTCATCATGAATTGTCGACAAAGAGACGTTTCAAGGCGTGTAACCTGCCAACATTGTACCATCTCCGAACTTCGAAGCGCTTTAAACGTCATTGTGAAGGTCATTCAGTATGAGGCTCTTGCTGACGAAATCCACCGAGTGAAGACTAATGAGCCGTGTAAGCGGATTCAAGCTCTGCATCCGTTCATCATCGACGAGATTCTGCGAGTCGGAGGAAGACTCCAGAATTCCAATCTACCACTGTCCAGTAAACATCAAATCTTGCTACCAAAGCATCCCATCACCGATCTCATCATCCTGACGTTTCGCCAAGAGCTCATGCATGCGGGTCTCTCCGGTCTCCTAGCGGCGCTTCGATTGAAGTTTTGGCTGCTAAATGGACGATCATCAGTCCGTAAGATCACCCTGATCCTGTGTCCGTTGTTTCCGAATGAAGCCTCGAAGTTCCAGCCAGTTGATGGGCATCCTGCCGTCATGTCGAGTGACTCAAGCCCATCCGTTCGAGAAAACAGGAATAGACTACGCTGGTCCGGTATGGGTCAAGGAGGGCCGATACAAACCTCGCCTTGTGAAGGCTTACATTGCTGTCTTTGTCTACATGGCAACGAAGGCGGTACACTTGGAGTTAGTCTCGGACATGTCGAGCGAGACTTTCCTTGCTGCATTTCATCGATTTACCAGTCGACGCGGCTTGAGCAAGGAAATCTTTTCGGACAATGGATGTAATTTCAAGGGGGCTAGTTCGGAACTACATGAGCTGTACCAACTATTTCAAAACCGAACGACCGTTGACGAGATCGAGAAATATTGTCAGCCAAAGGAGATCGTGAGGCATTTCATCCCACCAGAAGCGCCAAATTTTGGAGGTCTTTGGAAGGCAGCCGTCAAGAGCACTAAGTACCATCTAAAACGAACGCTGAAGGACGCTAAACTAACATTCGAGGAGTTTGCAATGGTCCTAGCTCAAGTGGAAGCTATTCTAAATTCGCGACCGCTGTTTGCGATCTCCGCTGATCCTTCAGATCCAGAAGTCATCACGCCCGGCCTTTTTCTTGTTGGTCGTTCTCTGATTGCTACCCCCGAGCCAAGCTACGACAGTACTCCGATGAATCGTCTGTCTCGGTGGCAATACCTGCAACAACTGAGGGAGCAGTTTTGGAAGCAGTGGAGAAAGGCCTATCTTCAGAGCCTGCAACCGCGCAGCAAGAATCAACAGACACTTCCTAACATTCGCCCTGGAATGATCGTGTTAGTTGAGGAAAGAGATTTGCCTTTGCAGACCTGGAAGCTGGGCAAAATCGTGAACATTTACCCGGGACCAGATAACCTCGTACGAGCTGTGGACGTTAAAATCGACGGAGCGATTTATCGACGAGCCGTATCCCAAATTTACATCTTGCCGATCGAAGACAACTGCAAACCTGATTGCAGTGCTTCAGAGGATTCTTCTCAGCCCGAGGGTGCATGTTCGCGCCCAAACGGTTCGCTCCGACAGTGAACCAGTTGCAGCGCGTGTGAAACACGCAGCAGAAGAAAGAGAGAGAAGTTCTAGAATTCTTAACGTTAACGTTTTGCATTATTCTCGTGCGCGATCGAGTTTATTCTCTCACACCCACACATATCAATTTCTTACGATTCTCTCCCATGCGCGAACGGTTAAAAGCGCGAGTCAGCGCTGAGAGAGAGATTGTTGGTTTAGAACTTTCGAAGCAGCAGACGTGCAAATAAACACAACCAGTCCTGTTTTGGTACTCCGAGTGTATCAATTCCTCGTGTTAGGCAGAAAGAAAATCGGTTTTCCTCCAGGCTGAAGCTAGTGGGCTTCAGCTCTTTTTTCACCGGTTGTTCTCCGCGAGGTGGAGGCCTTACAAACCTCGACTGTCTTCTTCTTTTCCCACGTTGGGGCAGCGCAGTCCCCAACAAGGGTGTTCATCAATTCTCTCTTAACACACGAAAATAATTCTCCTGCACTCTTCGTGTGTATGATTCTACCCATCCCTGTTGAACACAAGTCATTTTCTTCCATCGCACTCATCTGGGTGTTTGCTCTTTTCCATCCAAGCAAAAAAGTGAGTTCAGTGTGCTCTGAACCGTGGAGGAAAGAGTGTGTGTTTGTGTGCTGCGTGAAATATTTTTCCTGCGTAAAACACTTTCCCGTACTGCACCATCCGCGGTGTTCTTTCTGCTTTATCGGAGGACGAATTGTTATCTTTTAATTGTTTCAATAAGTGTCCTTTTATAAGTGTCTAGTGATATGTGACATTTATTTTAATTAAAACATTGCACTTTATGTTGTGATATGTTGCGCTACTTAACAACGGCCAACAACGCGGGAAGGGTTTAAGCTTAAGATGTAGGTAAAAACCGTGTATTCGCTAATGATATCTTTGCTCCTCTGAATGCCCGTGCCGAGTGCCCGACCGCCGCTCGGTTCCCGCTTGATGCCCTCTCATTCTGCCGAGAGACCGACGAGGTGAACGTAACATGGTAGTACTGGTCTCCCGGTGTGCTGTCCGCTCCGGGGAGAGTGGTTAAGAGAGAGGGTCCGAGCACGATCCGCCTGATGTATTGGTTAGTGGTAATTGATCGCTCACCAACGGAAGTTTCCATTCATCCAGTATAACATCAATGGGTAGTTGAATGGATTCGCTACCTGGCTGCAGTATCTGAGGGATGACCTTCGATGCTCGCTCCCGCATTTGGTCCTGATGTCTTCGGAGCATTTTGCCATCTGACCCTTTTAGCTGATACATGACGTTCCCCAACTTACTTATCACTTCAGCCGATATCCATCTCCATGAATTCCGCCCATACACTTTTGTTAAAACAGCGTCACCTGGCATAAATCCTCCATAAACGATATTAGTTTCCCCTTCAATTAAAGTTGGCGGGCGCAATAGACCGAGGTGGGTTCTTACGGGAAACTTAACCATCAATTCCCCTGGCGTTTCATTCCCCTCAAGCGCCGGATTAGGAGTGGTACGGTACGACTGCACAAAAGTGTCCAGCGCCTCATCTAGAGACATGTCTCCTATCTGTATCTTTCTTAATGCGCGCTTTAGGGTGTCCACAAACCGCTCTGCCTGTCCGTTGGACTGCGCATGAAAAGGTGGCGTTGTTGATATTGTAGGTTTCTACGGCCTACTCCGTCTCGTGGACTGTATTAAGAAAGGGGAGCAGTACTCCCGAGCAAAAGCCTTGAAAATGGCTGGCACCCCGATGCAAACTTCCGCCTATCTAACAACGGATATTGCCAAGGAGGTCTTGCCACTCTTAATGAGAATCGAATTTCCCAAGAAGAGCAATGCTCACAAAAACTGGAGAAAGAACTAAGTATTAGCACTGGAATTCTAACTCGATTTATTGGTGATTTCTGGGGGGTTCTTATCAGGAGCCGACGTGCTCCGTTAGCGATACATACATTTTCCTGTTTAAATCCAGTTAAGTTGGCAATATTCCAAATGGAACTGGTTGAACTGGTCTAAATGGGAATTCTTTCTAATGGGAAAATACATGTAATGCGTGTTGCCTATGCATAGGCGTTGTTAATTCATTGCCTAACTTGCGGGTGTGTTCTGCCTATCTCAAAATCCAACATTCTGCCACCTTAAAATTGAACAATTTTAATAATCTCTAACTGATAGGCAAAACACACAACCTAACGAGTGGCCTAGTGATGTTCATTTTTGTACTTGTGCGCAACGTTGCCACCCTAATCTTTCCATCTTTTCCCGGATGTACTTCCGTAACGCGTGCCAATGGCCATGTCGTTGGTGGCACATTGTCCTCTTTGATTAGTATTAACGTACCTGGTTTAATCGCTTGTCCTTCGCTTACCCATTTCGAACGCGGCTGAAGTTGTTGAAGGTATTCCTGGTGCCATCTTCTCCAAAAGTGGCGTTTTAGCTGTTGTATTAGGCGCCAGTGAGTGAGTCTGTTTTCAGGAACGATCGTCGTCTCGGCGTCTGGAACCTGCTGCAGATGTGACCCAACCAAAAAATGGCCTGGGGTAAGGGCTGTTGCGTCTGATGGGTCCTCCATCATCGGGGTGAGAGGACGGGAAATCAGGCAACACTCGATCTCAGCCAATAGCGTTGTCATGTCTTCAAAAGATAGAGTGGTGTGTCCCAGCACTCGAACCAAGTGGTGCTTCATCGAGCGCACAGCTACCTCTCAAATCCCACCAAAATGAGGCGCACGTGGTGGGATGAATTTCCAGTTGATCTGCCTTTCCAATGTCCAACTCTGCATGCCTTGTTGGTGTTCAGGTGTTCGTAGCAGTCTATACAGCTCATTTAGCTGATTGTTGGCTCCTTTGAAGTTCGTTGCATTGTCGGAATGCAACTCTTCGGGAAGACCGCGACGAGCGACGAAGTGGCGTAATGCTGATAAAAACGCCTCCGTGGTGAGATCGGACACGAGCTCGATGTGAATAGCTCGTGTTGTGAAGCAAACGAATATTGCTACATAAGCCTTTGTAGCAACGGCTCTTCGATGTGGTCCCTTGATGAATACTGGACCACAATAATCAATCCCAGTGATTGAAAAGGGTCGACCAGGTGTCACTCTGCTGGATGGTAGATCTGCCATTAGCGTCTCTGAAGCTGAAGGTTTGGCTCGGAAACAGGTGATGCAGTGATGATACACACGTCGGGCGATGTTCCTGCCACCTACGATCCAGTACCGTCAGCGACTGCTGCTCAGCATCAGTTGTGGCCCCGCATGGAGTCGAGTTTTGTGAAAGTGGTCCATTAGTAACTCAGCCAATGGATGGTTGTTGGGAACCAAGATTGGATGCTTGGTGTCTTCTAGTAGAGGTGCATTGGACAGACGTCCTCCAACGCGAATGATGCCGTTTACTCCTAGCTGCGGTTGCAGCCATTTCAGCTTCGATGATGAAGGTATCGGCTTGTTATGTTGAAGAGCCTTCATTTCCTGCTCAAATTGGTCCTGCTGTGCCAGCCGACACAATACTTCCTCAGCCTCCCGTAGATCTGGGGTTGTAAGTCCAATACCCGCGTACTGTCGACGCTTGAAGCGCCTGTTGAAGTATTGCACCCAATATGCCACAATCCTTCGAAGCTTGGAGAATGAGAGTATAGCGTAAAAATGCGATGTGGTGGTTTTTCTGTAGCTGGACAAGCTACTGTGGTGACTCGCTGCTCTGCTACTGCTGCTTCACACGATGATGATACTGGTGATTCAGGCCACTGGTCCTCGGGTAGATGAATCCAGGAAGGACCCTGCCACCATAGCGGGTTGTCTAGAAGGTCCTTGCTCAAGCAACCACGCAATGCTAAGTTCGCTGGATTGTCGACTCCGGGGATGTGTCGCCAAACACTTCCTTGGGTCAGGTGTTGCACTTGGGAGACGCGATTGGCGACGAATGGTTTCCAGCAATTTGGCGATGCTCGTAACCAATGAACTACGGTCATTGAATCCGTCCAGAAGGTTGCATTAGACGAGAGCTTGACCGCTAATCTGACCCGATCATATAGCAAGCTGGCCAATTGTGCAGCGCACAATTCCAGTCGAGCAATGGAATGTTTGCTATTTATCGGTGTCACCTTAGTTTTCGACGCGTACAGTTGCATCGTGATGTTCCCGTTGTCATCTCGGCTTCTGTTGTAGCAGCATGCGCCATATCCCTTTTCCGATGCATCGCAGAAAAAATGGAACTGGCTTGATGTCGAATCTGGCCTGATGGCTACACGAGGAATGTGTAGTTTTTGTAAATGTATCAACTGGTTGTGGAAGTTGATCCATTCTCCTTGTAGATGATGTGGCAACTCGTCATCCCATCCCCAGGGCTGTTGCTGCTCTGTTTGCAGGGTCCAGAACTGCTTGGCCATGGCTTTTACGGGATCGACGATGCCCAAAGGATCATAGATCCTGGCGATGCACGATAGCACCTTTCTCTTGGTGATTGCCCCAATCACGTATGGGGTGTTGATTTTGAATTGCAACGTGTCAGATGCTGGGTCCCAAATCAAACCGAGGGTGGCGAGAAGTCCCTTCGATCCACTGGTAGCATAAGGGCTGGGTGCTATCTTCTCCTGGTTGACATTCTGGAGTACTGATGGGTCGCTGGAAGCCCACTTCCGCAGTTCGAATCCTGCACTTGCGTAAAGTTGCTCAGTTTGCCGCTGCAGCATCTGCGCCGCTTCAGATGATTGCCCGCCGGAAACGAAGTCATCTACGTAGAAGTCACAGGACCGTTCTGCGGCGGCTGGAAACTCTCCTCCGTGGTCCGCTACGATTTGTTGCAACGAGCGCACTGCCAGGAATGGAGCGGATGCTGTCCCATATGTTACTGTGTTGAGTTCGTACTCCTGAATCGGATCGTTCGGTGAACTCCGCCAAATGATGCGTTGCAGTGACTGGTCCTTTGGATGAATCCAAACCTGCCGGTACATTTTTGTGACGTAAGCGGTAAGCGCGATTGGTTGAGTCCGGAACCGCAGCAAAATAGAAGTGGCATCTTGTTGAATGGTCGGCCCGACCATTAGTGTGTCAAAGACACACCCGTTGAAGATTTACTCGATGCGTCAAACACCACTCGACACTTCGTCGCGGTGCTGTCGGTCTTGAAGACCGGATGATGTGGTAGATAAAACGATTCATCGTTCTTTAAAGAAGCTGCCACCTTGCTCATATGACCTAAGCGAAGGTACTCATCCATGAAGTCCACATAGGCACGTTGGGTGTCGGGTTCCCGTTGCAGTCGACGTTCTAGTGCTAGGAACCGTCGAAGTGCGATAGTCCTTGAATCGCCAAGCTTGCCAATCATCTCTGGCTTGCGTGGAAGCTGAACCATGTACCTGCCATCCTCTTCTCGTGTGGTGGTTGCCGTGTAATGATCCTCACGGGCTCGTTCCTCGATGCTCCAACTCGGTATGTTGCTCAGGTCTTCGATGGCGAAGAACTGCTTCATCAGGTTGTCCAACTCGTTCGTGTGTGTTGCCACCGCGCACATTACCGGTGACATGGGTTCGGCGATGGTAGCACTGCCACTGACTACCCAACCAAATTCAGTTTCCTGAAGGGTTGGCATACTGTCACCCAGGGAGAATCGTCCGGTCCTCAGGATCTCGTAGAAGTGTGTTGCTCCCAAGATGATGTCAATGGTTCCTGGCCGATTGAAGGATGGATCAGCCAAGATGCAGGTTTCCGGAATCTTCCAGTGGCTGATGTCGATTCGTTGAGTTGGTATGTCTGCTGACAGCTTCGGTAGCACAAGCAACTCCAATGATGCAGCATAGCTCGAGCATCGAGAATGGATGGTGGTTTCGATGGAATGTCGCACATTCGATCTTGTACTGCCACCAATGCCTGATAGCGGAAGATTGATCAGCTTCCGCGGCAATTCCAGGAACTGTGCCATCCTGCCGGTGATGAAGTTGGATTGAGCTCCGCTATCCAAGAGAGCTCTTGATGGATGGCTAACTCCGGCACGATCGGTGATGTTGAGCACTACTGTTGACAATAACACTGTGGATGGCACTGCTGTCGTCAATGACGTCATCGATGCCCCGATGAATGTTGGTTGAGCTGCATCGACTGGAAGCTGATGAGATGTTGCAGCGGCGTCTGGAGGCTGAAGAGATGGTGCTGCTGGAAGCTGCTCCTCATGAAGTAGATGATGATGACGTTTCTTGCAGATACGGCACGTCCATTTCGATCGGCATTGCGAAACCGGGTGTCCAGCGCTGAGGCAATTGAAACAGCGTTTCAATGACTGTACTTTGCTCTTCCTCTGCAATACGGACATCGCGATGACAGTTCTGAAGAGTATGATGCTGCTGGCACAGAACACACGATGGATTGGCAGCTGTGGTGGAGGTGAAGGCTTTGGTGCTTGTTGATTTCCGTGACGTCTCTGGCGTGCAGCTTTCGAGCACCTCACACTGTCGATTGATGAAATTGAGAGTTTTGAAGAGATCCGGAAACTCTCCATGTTCCAACGAACTCTCCCATGCCTTCCTTGTGTCAGCGTCCATACATGAGCTGAGAAGATGTGTGATGATGAGGTTGCTGGTACTGTCGATAGTCTGCTTCATAAACACTAAGCCATCCACATGACTCTTGCACGTTTCCGCTAGCTTCCGTAGGTCCTTTGCAGATTCTCGGGGTGCATGCTTCAGCTGAAGCAATCCTGCGATGTGCTTGTCGACAATCAGCCGAGGATTCTCAAAACGCCTCTCCAAGACGTCCCATGCCGCCTGGAAATTGTTGCCATTCAGGATGGACGTGTTCAGGATGCCAGCTGCTTTCCCTTGCAGCGCTTTGTTGAGATGATGAAGTTTTACTGCATCCGAGTCATTAGTCCGCTTCATGATGTCTAAGAACATGGCCTTAAACATTGGCCAGTGTTCGTATAGACCAACAAAAGTCGGCATTGGGATGTTGAGATGATGCTGGATGGAGACCGCTGATGATGCAACTTCAGGAGTTGTTGTAGCTGATGATGGCTTTTTGTCGATTACGACCAACTTCGCTGCCTTAGAAGCATATAGTGAGTGAAATGCTTCGTCTTTTGCCAAATCTTTGTCTACGTCATCTGGCAATTCTTCCAGGATTAAATCCATGACGTGGCTCTGCAACGCTTTCAGCTCTTCCAGCATACCTCGTTGGACTTGAGATATGCTCTCGTCTTTCTGTTCGGTGTTCATGTTTGCCAGCTTGCGACATAAGCCTTTGTGTTTGGCGCGTAGACTTTGGATGTACTTTGAAGAGTTTGGCTGCGACGCTTCACGTCCTTCTTGAAGATTGGCTTGTGCCATTTCGTCGCCTTCCTGGTCTTCGATGATTGGAAAAACTTCTTCCACAGGAGATACACGTGTGATTGACATTGGGCAAGTCTAATCTCCACGTGTGCTGATGATGATCGCTGTTATCTTTGTTCCACTTGTAGTAGGACCAACCCGCCTGGGTGTCCATCGAGGATGGGACCAACCCGCCCGGTTGTCCGTCGAAGATGGGACCAACCCGCCCGGTTGTCCGTCGAGGATGGGATCAACCCGCCCGGTTGTCCGTCGAAGATGCGACCAACCCGCCTGGTTGTCCGCCGAAGATGCAATCCGTCCGATTGCCGAAGATGGGACCAACCCGCCTGGGTGTCCGTTGAGGATGGGACCAACCCGCCCGGTTGTCCGCCGAAGATTCAATCCGTCCGATTGCCGAAGATGGGACCTACCCGCCTGGGTGTCCGTCGAGGATGGGACCAACCCGCCCGGTTGTCCGCCGAAGATGCAATCCGTCCGATTGCCGAAGATGGGACCAACCCGCCTGGGTGTCCGTTGAGGATGGGACCAACCCGCCCGGTTGTCCGCCGAAGATGCAATCCGTCCGATTGCCGAAGATGGGACCTACCCGCCTGGGTGTCCGTCGAGGATGGGACCAACCCGCCCGGTTGTTCGCCGAAGATGCAATCCGTCCGATTGCCGAAGATGGGACCAACCCTGGTTGGTTGTCCGTCGAGGATGGGACCAACCCGCCTGGGTGTCCGCCGAAAATGCAATCCGTCCGATTGCCGAAGATGAGACCAACCCTGGTTGGTTGTCTCCTGGTGATGAACGCACCTTGTTGCGTTATCCGGTTCGAAGGACCAAAATATAGGTTTCTACGGCCTACTCCGTCTCGTGGACTGTATTAAGAAAGGGGAGCAGTACTCCCGAGCAAAAGCCTTGAAAATGGCTGGCACCCCGATGCAAACTTCCGATGCCTATCTAACAACGGATATTGCCAAAGAGGTCTTGCCACTCTTAATGAGAATCGAATTTCCCAAGAAGAGCAATGCTCACAAAAACTGGAGGAAGAACTAAGTATTAGCACTGGAATTCTAACTCGATTTATTGGTGATTTCTGGGGGGTTCTTATCAGGAGCCGACGTGCTCCGTTAGCGATACATACATTTTCCTGTTTAAATCCTGTTAAGTTGGCAATATTCCAACTGGAACTGGTTGAACTGGTCTAAATGGGAATTCTATCTAATGGGAAAATACATGTAATGCGTGTTGCCTATGCATAGGCGTTGTTAATTCATTGCCTAACTTGCGGGTGTGTTCTGCCTATCTCAAAATCCAACAGATATGTTGAATGCCGTGATTTTTACAGAATTCTTTAAATGCATCACTTGTGAATTGCGGTCCATTGTCACTCACATTTGTAAGAGGCATTCCGAAACGTGCAAATAATCCTCGTAATATGGCAACCGTAGCTCGTGTAGTAGTTGTGGAAGTTTTTATAATTTCTGGCCACTTGGTAAACGCGTCCACCAGTACTAGGAAGTAGGCGTCCTGAATTGGCCCAGCGTAGTCCACATGTAGTCGTTGCCAAGGGCCGGAAGGTTTCGGCCACGGTGCTGGTATTGCTTGAGATGGTGACATGGCAGCCGCCGCGCATAGTCCACAAGTAGCTACGTACTGTACTATTTCATTGTCCATCAGCGGCCAGTACACATAACTTCGCGCAAGCGATTCCATCCGTTGGATTCCTGGATGACCACGGTGGAGCTGTTCCAAGCACTGTGCTCGTAGGTCTGCGGGTATAATCAGCCTCTCCCCGAACAAAATGCACCCTTTTTTTTTTTTGTTAACGAAGAGTGAGCATATTCCATTCCCCTCTCCGACTCACCCAACCTGGCCGGTACGCTGTGGTGCGTATTACTTCATGCGGAGTCGTGTGTGCGGTTGTAAGCTTTCCAGCTTACGGTGGTCCTTGCGGTGCGGGCCTAAAATGGAACAAAATGCACCCTTCAACCGTCGATAGTGCCTCTTGAAAACATGAAAACGCGCTAATTCCGAGCCGTAGCTAGTCTCACGCGGCCAGCCTTTTTGTATATAACGGTAAACCTCTCGCAGCAAAGAATCCGATTGCGTACTTTGTTCTACGTCTCTAAAACAAAGAGGAGAGGAATTAATTATTGCATTCACTGCTACTGACCTTATATCTTCCTCCAAACTAAGGCTGGCGATTACGTATTAGCGTTCCGGTTTCACGTGGTGTCTTATACAGGCGTTGCCGTCAAATTTTGGCCGTAAGTCATGTATTTTTGTCTCGTAGCCGTCAATTTTTGACAGTGTGCATCAATTTTTGTCCCGAAGGCGTCAATTTTTGACAGTGCGCATCAATTTTTGTCTCGAATGCGTCAATTTTTGTCAGTGTGCATCAATTTTTGTCTTGAAGACACCAATTTTTGGCTCATGGTCACAAATTTTTGTCTCTTGGTACTTTTTCGTTAGTTTATTATTATTATTTTATTATTATTATTTATTCCGAAAGTTATCCAGCTGGCATAAGCTTACATAACATACTTATTTCTATAGTTAATGCTAAAGAACAGTGCTAACAAAAACGCATCAAAAAACATAACAAGTTTAACTGTCAATCAACCAAATAAAAATAAAAAACAACATAAACTGTGGAAGCGTCATATTAAGCTATGTAAAAAGGTCCGTAAATTGTTTAAGTTTGAGTTCAAGTCGACATTGTTTCCTAGCGAGTTATAGGCACTTTTCATTTTTAATAAAGGATCGTTAGATCCAAAATTAGTCGATCTGAATTCTATGTTAAATAATGTCCTGGTTCTTAACATTCTACTGGGGGCCTGAAAGTTCAATTTACTCAGAATTGACGGGGCGTCTAAAGATCCGCTAACAAGTTTGTGTATAAATAAGCACTGTGCCGTCTTTCTTCTATGTTGCAGAGGTTCTAGTCTAAATAACAGGCACCCTGTACGGTAAGAGGGACAAACAGAATTACGAGACCACGGGAGACGGTAAAACAATGAACGAGTGAGCTTGCGTTGAACCGATTCTAGCCTATCTATTAAATATTGCTGTGTCGGAGTCCAAATAATACTAGCGAATTCTAAGGTAGGACGGACAATTGCACAATAAAGAGCTTTTATACTGAATGGATCTTTGAAGTCTTTCGCAACACGTAAAATGAATCCTAACAAACGGAAGGCTTTTGAAAGTATTGCTTCATAGTGGTTCTGTAACGTTAGTCTGCTATCTAAATGAACGCCTAAATCGCGAATCACATTTTTACGCGGCACTGATCTATCATCAATTTTATAATCGTAAACAATGGGGGTTCTTTTTCTAGTATAGGATATAACAGAGCATTTAGATATGTTGAGACGCATACAATTTGAATTACACCATGAGTTAAATCGAGTTAAGCAGTTTTGAAGAGTAAAACAATCGGTTTGATCTGATATCGGTAGAAACATTTTCATATCATCTGCATAAAACAATTTTTCGCAATCTGGTATAACATAAATAACATCGTTTATGAAAATGTTAAAAAGAATAGGTCCGAGAATACTGCCTTGTGGAACCCCGGACGTGTTGGTGAATGGTGCAGATATAGAGGAGGAAATATTCACTGTTATATGCCTATCACTTAAATAACACGAGAGCCAATGGACTAGCGCCCCATTTACTCCGTAGCTTGATAGTTTTGAAATTAGCATTGAGTGATTTACGGAGTCAAAGGCAGCACTGAAGTCGGTGTAGATTACGTCTACCTGTTTACCATTGTCCATTGCAGGATAGCAGGTGCTCAATAAAGAGAGAAGGTTTGTTTCAATTGAGCGGTTGGGTAGAATGCCGTGCTGATCATTGGAGATTATATTTTTAAAACCACTTGATAGGTGTTTCAAAATGGTGATCTCAAAAATTTTGCTGACTGCACATAACATATAAATACCACGGTAATTACATATGTCATTTCTATTTCCATTTTTGTAAACCGGGAACATGAAAGAAGATTTCGATGCTTGAGGGAAGCGTTTCTGCTGCAAAGACTTGTTGAACAATGTGGTCAAGACAGGAGTTAAAGCATCTCTGCAGCGTTTGAAAATAGCACTGGGTATAGCGTCAGGCCCAGTAGCGAATGAAAGCTTCAACTCGTTGATAGCCGAGGCAATGTCAGCTTCAGACAGAACAGGAAGAGGAATGTCGGCAGCATCAGGTATATGGTTGGACGTAACAGCATTAGTGACTGGTGGCGAGTTACTCACGTATGTTGATGAAAAGTAATCAGCAAATGCTTGACTGATTTCAACATTACCGGTGTACGATCTTCCGTTCAGAAGCATCATTGTTGGAAGTCTGTTACTATTTCGTTTTTGTCGAGCAAAACTAAAAAACGTTCTTGGATCCCTTTTAAATCGGTTTTCTATTTTTCTTACGTAGTTGGCGTAGGCTCGGCGATTAAGTGTCTGGTACAGACGGGCAGCTTTAATAAATATTCTTCTATTGACCTCGTTCTTATGTTGACGGAACATTTTATGGAGTCTTTTTTTCTGTTTTCTCAAGTCTTTTAACCGTGAGTTAGACCAGGGTGGCTTGGTTGGGGTCCGATAACGAGGGACAAACTGATCGTAAAAGCTTGTGATTTTGTTTGTAAACAACAAAATGTTTTGGTTGAGATCCGGGTCTCTGGTGATATGGCTCCAGTCAACGTTGGTAAGAGCCGATGAGAGACCTATAAAATTCGTCTTTCGGAAGTTCCGACTCTGGATATTTGATGTATGTTGTGGTGTTGTGGTGTGGATTGATTCAGAAAATATGCGGAGAGCAATCACCGGGTGGTAAGAGTCTGGTTGAATCCAAGGGTCAAGAACGAGCTCCAACTTTAATAAGTGGTAAGGAATCCCATCATCAGCCAAAATAAGGTCCAGTATAGAACCATGAGGATTCATCGAGGAGAACTGAACAGGAAAGATTAATCCGGGATTCCAATGTATTTAAAACTGCAACATTTTCATTTGATGTGCTCCATACGAGCTGAGACTGATTGAAATCCCCCATAAGGATCATTGTATCATCAGTATGTTTATCCCGCACACACCGAAGAGTGGAGCATAAAGCATTTATTGTGTGGGTGTCGTTGCAACGATCCGGTGCAAGGTAGATAGCACCAACTATAAGAGAATTCTTAGGGGTTCTCAGTTGAATCCACAGACTCTCAGTTATGTTTGAGAGAGGAGTGGAAGGGCTAGAGGCAATTTTTTTTTTTAACTGCAATAAGAACTCCCCCTCCTCTTGTCTTTGTACTATTAGTAGTGGAACGATCGGTACGGTAAACTGTGAAGCGGTTATCGTCAAAAAGCATCGTCGAGGAAATAGCATCGTCGAGCCATGTTTCAGTTAAAACTATAACGTCATATTCTGATTCATAACTTGCTGCATATAAATCAGCTGTTTTAGTGCGTAGCCTACGCACATTTTGATAATATATCGAAAGGGTTGTTCTCTTCGGGTGTGAGAGTGTTCGGGACGATCTGTGATCTCATTATCATATTGGTGAGTTGTATAGGGTATGTGGTGTAAAAAAATCGTTGTTTTTTTATTGCGGAACTCAAATTCGGCGTATACGAAACCGCGGGGCCAAGTTGCAGGTGAAAGTGCTTTATTCTTAAGTGCATTTGGGAGACTGACCTTGAAGGAGATGAATCGAAGCGTTGCAGGATCACGATCACGAGGAAGTATTTTTTTTACCGTACAATTTTTATTTTCAAGGCGATTGGTAATAAAAGTTGTCATATCTTCTTCAGTAACGTGCGGTGCGCTGTGAGTGACAAACATCCATACTCGTGGCTCAACATTTGGAACGAAGCCTTCAAACGATGAACTTGCATCAGTTGCTGCACCGGTAAGCAATGCGTTTCGATGATTAAAGGAATGATTAGCCGAAGCTGCACTGTCAACACCGATTCTTCGTTGTGTTTGTTCGCGTGGTGAAGTAGATGAAAGAGTGTGAGTGATATTGCGTGTATGAGAACATCCAGGCAGCATTTCCGAAGAGCTCGTGGTGTTGTGAATAGTTTTGACTGGATGAACAGGCGTAGTGTTCAGTGTAGTAGTGGAAGCCAATCTTTCGATGAACTATGAAGTATTAGTGGCTTGGTTTCTCACCAAGAACCAAGCCATTATCGGAGTTGTTGTTGGTGCACATATTGCAAATCCAAACAATATTATTGCTATGAGAAACACTTTTTATGCTCGATTTTGGCATTTTCAGACACTTTGGATGGAAAGCCTGTCTGCACGAAGAGATATTCAAGTTACCGCCACATATGATAACTGCTTCCTCGGTGTCCAGTGAGCAAATCCGGCAGTGAGTCATGGTGAATTGACGAGCAATAGCACGACGCAGAGCACGACGAAAACAGGAAATTATACAGTATCGGACATTAAGATAGGACCCTTTTTTTCAATGCACCGTGCACTTGTTTTGCCACGTTACTTGTGTTTGTGTGTGTGTATGTGTGTGTGTATGTGTGTGTGTGTGTGTGTGTGTGTGTGTGTGTGTGTGTGAGTGTGTGTGTGTATGTGTGTGTGTGCATGTGTGTGTGTGTGTGTAGTAGTAGAAAGAGAGTGTGCTTTTTAATGTGTATTTGCAAGTGCGCGGGTTTGTGTCTGAAAAACATAGCTTGCCATGATGTCATATTGCGTTGAAATTATTCTTATTATGTGTGTTATCATGTGAAACATTGTGCGTTTACACTTGGATAAAAACTAAAGTTTGCATCGACAGCAGCGCTTGTTCCTCGGACGAAAACGCAGGTGTGCTGTTTCATGAATGTGAATGCGACACCGGTGCGAAATGGACACGCGCACAATAGCAATGAACTCGGCATTCCCTCACAGGTGTTTCTCCAGTGCACGCCATTGAAAGGCCTTCGTGCATCTCTGCGTTGCACGTTGTGTGCGAATGGTAAACTTTGTGGCTGGCGCGCAGTTATTCTTTTCAATGGGCGTTTTGTTTCATGTCATCGCGCGGCAGTATTCTTTTCTCGATTTTGAAGGGAAGACGCTTACTCGCGTATTCGTTGATAGTTTTATCCATGCGATGTTTTCGCTGCTCAAAAACGATGTAATTCATCGCGTATAGAAGTAGAACGCAGGCAGAGCACGGGATCAGCCGTGTCCAAGTTTTTAACCAGCGCGTTCTTGACGGTCCAAGCAAGCAATGTTAGTAACAATGGGTCGAGGTAAACGTTGTACCGATCATCAGCGCCATATGTAAAAGCGAATGGCTGCTGCTGGCATTAAGCGCAAAAGGATCGAGTTCGTAATGGAACGATCGCGCACTTTTGTGGCAAACGCGCTTCGGACAACCGAAATGTGTTTGGACAACCAAAACGCGCTTGGACAACTGAAACGCGCTTGGACAACCGAAACGCGCAAGTCAACCGGACGCCCTCAGAAGACCACGGCGAAAGAAGACCGTAACATTGTTAATATATCGAAAACACACTGATCGCGAGGGCGGTGGTCCTGCTTATCACACCAAAAACCTAACCCAAAACACAAAAAACTACTTACAAATCTATCCGAAACGACCTACTTGTGAAACAAACACACACATCAATACACATTTAAACATACATCCACACACACACACACATGCACACAAATATACACACACACACACACACACACACACACACACATACACACACATACACACACACACACACACAAACACAAACACATACAAACCACACATAAACTTGGCCCAACGGGTGCACGGTGCGTTAAAAAACCAATGCCCTATCTTTCTGTCCGATACTGTACCCGAAACAGACCGATTTTAATGCCACTAATCAAGTGTTACAGCATACTACTGCAGTTAATTCTCTACTTTCAGAGTCTTCAAACTAGTGATACTACAAGCGCGATCACAATAACGCAAAAATTATCTGATTTGTACGGAGCAAACTTAAACACGACCGTTCACCGCAAACGTCAAACGCCAACATATTTTGATATTTTAATAATTATGTTTATGTTTATGTTTATGTTTATTTGTCTATCAATGGACAATAATGCCCTCTCGAACCATTTTAGCAATGTTTTACAATGAGTTCTTTAAAATGGATTACAATAACATAGAACATAAAAATGTGCACTATGGAACCAAATTTAACACAGAAACACGACCATTAAACTCAGTTGGCGAAATCCTCGGCTCAAAAGCGTCGCTGACTGCGTTGAAAGCACGGCACATGAGTAGGAACGGGTCAGAGGAGCCAAATTGCGTTCTACGGTCGTCGAGGGCCAACATTGCCCGAGTCCGGAGCGGCCTGGCCGGAACGTACAGGTTGATGGCAGCCAGTAGTGACGGAGAACGGCCGTCGAGAAGTCCCGTGATGAACGACAACCTGGCTTTTCGTATTCGCTCACTTAGGGTGGGTAGCCCGAGTAGTAAGCACCTAGTCCGGCAATCGAGCCTTTGGTTCCATGAGCGAAGTGCAAATCGTGAAATTTTGCGCTGGATTTATTCCAATCGAGCTAACGGACGCGCTGCAGTTGGCCACCATACGATATTTGCATATTCCATCAACGACCGGATAAGTGAGCAATAGAGCGCCTTGGTGCAAGGTATATCATTAAGCTCGCGAGTCATATTGATAACTAGTCCTAGCATTCTATTGCTGGTGGCTACTACGTGATCCAGCTGATCCTTAAATGATAGTTTTGTATCGAGCAAAACACCTAGATCCTTAACACATTGTTTTCGCGCCAAGGACTGTCCATCAAGCGCATATTCATACAATGATGGGCAGCGAGAACGACTGAAAGTGATGGCTTCACATTTATGTGTGCACAGGGATAAAGCATTACGGTTGCACCAACACTGGAACTCATGCAAGGAAGTTTGCAGTCGGGCGTGGTCTTCTGGTTCACGAATAATACGAAAAATTTTCGCGTCATCTGCGTACAGTAGATGATTATCAGCCGGAAGGATCAATGTCGCGTCGTTGATGAAAAGAAGGAACAGCAAAGGACCCTGGTTGCTGCCCTGCGGGACTCCAGAAGATGCATGCACTGGACTTGACATGTACGGGCCTAACTTCACAGAATATTGACGATCTGTAAGGTACGATCTAAGCCACATTATCATAGGGTTTGGGAGACCAAGTAAGTCGAGTTTCGCTAGCAAGATCGAGTGCGATACATTGTCGAATGCTGCCTTGATATCCGTATAAATAGCATCTAGTTGTAAACCGTTATCGATAGATTTATGGCATTTGCTAACAAATTCTAGTAGATTAGTCGTTGTAGATCGCCTGGGTACAAAACCATGTTGATTCACACTAATATAGTTGCAGGCCGAGGCCAACAATGGCTCGTAGATTAGCATTTCGAACACCTTTGCACACACGCTGAGTGAGGTTATGCCACGATAGTTTACAGCATCATTCTTACAGCCCTTCTTGTAGATGGGTGTCATCCAGGAATATATAGCAGATCTCATGAACTCACAAAAAGCTTCAGTGGCATCGTCAATGGTTGAATAGTCCGAACAGTTAAAAGAATTGAGTTAGTATTGAAGTTAAGCTGGTATTGTCCACTCTGATGCAAACCATCAACGAACTGGACACTGCGCGCGGAGCGTGCATGAGGCTCATAGAAATCAAAAGCAGCTCCATTTTCCTCTGACGCCGATGGCCAGGATAGCGTAGACTGGTTGAAATCACCAATAAGCATGAACCTGTCTCTCGGACCAAGAGTTGTGCAGATATTAGCAACGAAGTCGATCAATGCACTTATTTTCTCCTCATTCATGCTATGGTTAGGCAGCGGCAATAAACAAACGGTGGTCGCATAACTGAATACATACGCAAGTGAGTTCTAACAGTTGCGGCAACGTAGGAAGCACATAAGAGAGAAGAGAAACGTTGCATGCAATTAAAACACCACCCCCACGAGAGTGAGAGCTGTTAGTGGCATCCCGGTCGCATCGGTAAACACGATACTCATCTCCTAGAAGGAGAGCGGTGGGAATACAGGGATCGAGCCAAGTTTCAGTGAGTACCAATACATCGTATTCCGTCTCAAGAACCGACAAACGGAACTCATCAGCTTTAGAACGCAGGCCACGCACATTCTGATAGTACACAGTGATACAAGCCGCTCGATCAGTGGGTGCTTGTTGCATAGTGTTAGTAGGCGCTGGGGTGTTGCAATTGCGCGAACTTATCGTAGAAGGTGAGTGTATTGTGTTTGTTGTCGAAGGTTTGCTCGAGCCGTATGCGCAAAATATGGGTGCGCTGCTGTAGTGCGGTTACTTCGAAAAAAATTGAACCAGTGTAGTTTGAAGTGTTTTGAACATGTACAATGTTTATGTAGCTTTTTGCACAGAAAATCGCCATTTTTACCATAAATACGTAATGTTTCATACATATAACGCTAGAAATGCACTAAATAATTGATTTGTATACAAATAATCTCAAAATTCGTGTTTGAATTTGCAAAACGATGCGAAAGGCCTCTAAAAAAACAACTTGAGCGATTTAAAAATCAATTTGCGCTATTGAAAATAGCATCGGTGCGGTGAAACAACAACGTTTGACAGCTAAAGTGAATCTTGAGCTTCTGAAATTGTTTTGCTGACATTCTATTCTGACTTGTAAAACCCTGTAAACATTGTACATGTTTACATACGCAAGTGCTCGTAGCTTATAAAAAATTGATATACACTGTCAAAAATTGGTGACTTCAAGCCAAAATTTGACGGCAACGGCTATAAGCCGCGAGAGGATGTCTGCATTCCCGAAATTTCCTGATTGCACGTACTCAATAGAAAAGTCGTACAGCTTCATGGTCAGGGCAAATCGCTGCAATCTGGTAGCTGTATAGATGGGAATGCCTTTCTTCGAGCCAAAAATCCGGAGCAGGGGACGGTGGTCTGTTTGGAGTCTGAAATGACGGCCGTATAGCATCTTATGGAACTTGGTAACTGCATAAACCAGGACCAAGTCTTCGCGATCAATCGGACTGTAGTTAAACTCCGCCTTGGTCAGCGCTCGTGAAACATGCTGTATAACCTTAACGCTTCCATCTGGAAATTTATGGCTAATAGTAGCTCCGATTCCAAAGGATGAAGCGTCTGCTGATACAATTATTTCTGCTGTAGGATCGTAGTGTGTTAATAGCAGCTCTGATGACAGTATTTCTTTAAATTTCTTGAAAGCTGCTTCCAGTACTGCAAAATGTCACTATCAATGTCATAAAAAATCTGACTGAAACAAAATCCATATCAGCGTCAGCGTCGACAATCAGAGGTGATACTCAGAACGGTTGGTGTGACTAATACATGCTCATGACATGTTTGCGACCATCGCTTGGTCAGAGACTGTATCACGACTTGTTTTTGCTGTGATCAATTTTGCAAAATGTCACTGACATAGTCATAACAAAATCCGACTGAAATAAAATCATCTCAGTGTCACGAGCTCTACTGCGAAGATCAGAGGCGAGTCTCAAACAGTTGGTGCGACCATCGCATGCTTGGTGACATTGTGTGCAACCAACTCGTGTTCAATCACTTGGTCGCGACATTTGCAGTCGGTGATCATCGCGATGCACAATGGGCAGTTTAGAACAAATTGCGGGATAAAATTATTTTTGCAAAAATTGTTAGTTTTTATCATTTGTAGTAAAGTATTATGATAGTAAATAACATTTTATTTGTAGTTCGCATCCATACCACCAGGTGGCGCTACATAAAATAGTGTTTAAGGGATCTTTGCTTAGTTTTATTAATTTTGTGTGTATTTTTTCTTGTATTATTTGTTGCTAATAGTGTAAACCATTTTAAAATATACTGTAATGTTCCATAATGAAGATTTAATAAATAAATAATAATAATAATAATATATAAACAAAACATAATAATTTGAATAAGATAATTTTTTCTGCTTTGTATAGGACAATTGTAGCTAATTCTCGTCACTTTTACTCACAGGTAGTACAAATATTAAAAATTTACATACACAACTTAGGTGGATGCTATTACAAGCTCCTGACGTCTAGTTCACTTTTCTAAAGACATGAATAAAGGCATTTAAATAATTAGATAGAGCAGGTGCATTGAAATAAAGTACTTCCCAAATTCGTAATGAAAAGCAGCACATATTGTTTGTCTTTGAATATTCATCCAATACCTTTCCAAGTGCTGTACTGCCTTCAGAAGGGTTAATAAAACTAAAAATCCTTCTTGGTTTTACAACTATCTGAAAAAATCAAAATTGCACGATAGCTACAAACTAAGTATTTACTTCATTTGTAAAGTTAAACCCTGTCTTTGTTTTAGTGCGTGTAGCTACTGATATTGAACTGGTAAACGAATCAGAGGAATACAGCTCATTATACAAAATGTCCTTCTGGATGCATTTTCTTTCTTGCAAAATATTCTTTGTAGCTTCTCCCCTCTATCCTTATATTTAGTTTGTCATGAGTTTTGGGAGTTTCTTCTCCCAAAACGCCAATAGATGCTACTGTATTCATAACGTTTTCCTGTTATGCGTATAATTTAAGAATTACTTTCCTTATATCCTTCTATAATCTGCAGTAGGACCAAAAGGTATTTGGTTCTGATTTGCTTCATTATATTTAATGATAAAGTTAGGTTAGAATAGAAATTTAGATATAAGATAAGTACATGAGCTGAAACTAAGATACACAGCTTCGTAATTGAAATGAAAGTCACGTAGAATATATTTTTGTAGAATACACGAAATACGCTACACTAGGCACCTATGGAGCCGCCTAGTTACGCATGTGTCGCGATGGCCACGGGAGATATGCATTGCGTGCGAGTGGTTCCAAGAAACAAAATGAGCATGTTTTCTCGCTCTGTTTGACCCGACAGATAATCAAAACAGATAGAGGGAGAAAGCATGCTCATTTTGTTGCTAGAGCCTACGCGCCAAGTATATTCCAAGAATGTCGCGATTATCGCCGACAACAATGTTGTGACCAAGTGACCCAAGTAGCAACCGAAGCTTTTTTCTCCCAGTTTCAGCCCCCTCATGTCCAAAAACTGCCTTCGCTCACTATTCCTATCCCATTTCTACATTCTACAACGTTTGTTGCGTTCTCGCTCATCAGGGTGTTAGTCAATTCTCTCTTGCCACACGAAGAGAATTCTCCTGCACACTTCGTGTGTTTGATTCTTCCCATCCCTGTTGAACACAAGTCATTTTCTTCCATCGCACCCCTACCCGCAAATTTCCGTTAAATGCCTTCTAATCGCCTTGTAATCGCCGGCGAATTGAAGGCGATCAGCAGTGCATTTAGCAGTAATTAAATGCCTTTGAAATATGTCAATGAAAAATTTCGCTTTTAATTTGAAATTTGAAATTGCAAGTAGTGTTGGGTCAAGTAGCTCTTTTGCAAGAGCGGAGCGCACCGCTCTCGCTCTCTAAAGTGTGCGGTGCGCTTGAGGTAGCTCCGCACAGAGCGCTGCACACAGGAGCGATTGTGCGATGCGCTCCCAGGAGCGATTGTGCGATGCGCTCCCAGGAGCGATTGTGCGATGCGCTCCCAGGAGCGAAATTTCGCACTTTACTGAGCGCTGCACGCAGGAGCGATTGTGCGATGCGCTCCCAGGAGCGAAGTTTCGCACCTCACGGAGCGCTGCACGCAGGAGCTAGAAGATGTGCGCTTGAAAGCTTCGCACAGAAAATGATGGCTTGCATAAATCCAGGCCTTAACTTGCGGAATGTGAGCGGAATGCGCCAATTATTTTTACTCACCTGTTTGAAAGAAAATATTTTCTTATGATTTATGCAAGCTAGTGTTGGGTAAAGTAGCACAATGAAGTGTGCTGTGCGTACACGCACGCACATCTCAGTGTACGGTGCACATTTCGCACTGTGCGCGCTCTCCGCGCTGTGCGCGCACTCCGCACTGTGCCCGCACTCCGCACTTTTCGCACAGTGCGAGCACAATCCGCACGGTGTGCGCACTTTTCGCACAGTGCGTGCGCACTCCGCACTTTACGCACGCTTCGCACAGTGCGAGCACACTTCGCTCAGTGCGAGCATATTTAGAAAATTTCGTGCAGTGCTTCACTTTGTACTGTGCGAGCACACTTCGTACCATGTTATAGGAAGTCAGTTGGTGTAGTACTGAGCATACTTTGACAAACCGCCTTTTAGCATTAGCATCAGTTAGCATTAGCGACTCCGATGCGTTGATGCAACGAGTTGAAGTCGGGGCGAATCAAATGTCCATAAATCGCTTGCACACATACCACACACATGCCCATCGCCCCCCCCCCCCCCCACCCTCCCTCTTTGTCGCCCTGTCCCATGTACCCTTCTCTTTAGTTAATTACAAAATTTTACTAGGGCTCCGAGTGAAAATTATATTTTTTGCATTTAAACATGCCCTGCTATCGCAAGCCTGCGACGCGAATAACAGTTTTCGCGTGAAACCAGCTGTCTGTTTTATTGCACAATCGCAAAACAGTGGCTCCGAGTACAAGCACAGACACGTTTCATCTCAACCAAATTCAAGAGAAACCTCAACTCACTGGAGCGTCGTTTACCTACGACCTTCACAATTCATAGTTGTTTTAAAGAGACGCGTGCTTGGTACCAGCCGATTTTTCCTGATAGTTTCTACGGCTACGGACCGCTGTGTTGATATTGTGTTTCGGGGCCTTTAAATTTTTGTCTGTGTTGTATGCTTGTGGTTGTGTTACGGGTTTTCGATGGTGGTCAAGCGCAGCGTTCTGTGCATTCGATTCTCGCAGAAAATGTCTCCGCACAGTTTCGGTGTGCTCGTGCACCGGCCATCTATGCACGTGCACACTGGCAAAGAATTATGTTTCTCGCTCTACCCAATGCCTTGGGCCAACGATGATTAAATTGTATTGTTTTCAGCTGCGCGCGTGTATTTCAGCGTTCTACGCTTTCGACATGCGTAAAAGGGTGGAAAAGAAGAGCGAGGAATGAAGTGCAGCTTCTCTCTCTCTCTCTCTGTCTCTCTCTCTGTCTCTCTCTTTCTCTCTCTCTCTCTCTCTCTCTCTCTCTCTCTCTCTCTCTCTCTCAAGTGTGGAGTGTGCGCGCACTGTGCGAAGTGTGCGTAAAGTGCGGAGTGCGCACGCACTGTGCGAAAAGTGCGCGCAACGTGCGGATTGTGCTCGCACTGTGCGAAAAGTGCGAAGTGCGCGCACTGTGCGAAAAGTGCGAAATGCGCGCTCTGTGCGAAGTGCGCGCACTGTGCGAAGTGCGCACACTGTACGAAGTGCGCGCACAGTGCGGAGGGCGCGCACAATGCGGAGAGCGCGCACAGTGCGAAATGTGCGTGTACGCACAGCACACTTCATTGTGCTACGTTACCCAACACTAGCTTGCATAAATCATAAGAAATTATTTTCTATTAGGAATAATATTCCTGGGAGCGCATCGCACAATCGCTCCTGCGTGCAGCGCCCAGTAAAGTGCGAAATTTCACTCCTGGGAGCGCATCGCACAAAAGCTCCTGCGTGCAGCGCTCAGTAAAGTGCGAAATTTCGCTCCTGCGAGCGCATCGCACAATCGCTCCTGGGAGCGCATCGCACAATCGCTCCTGAGAGCGCATCGCACAATCGCTCCTGGGAGCGCATCGCACAATCGCTCCTGGGAGCGCATCGCACAATCGCTCCTGGGAGCGCATCGCACAATCGCTCCTGGGAGCGCATCGCACAATCGCTCCTGGGAGCGCATCGCACAATCGCTCCTGGTAGCGCATCGCACAATCGCTCCTGTGTGCAGCGCTCCGTGCGGAGCTACCTGTTTTTCCTGTGGGCAGTGCGGGAGCGCGCACAATAAGAAGAGCGGAGCGATTGAGGTACCTCTTTCGCTCTTGACCCAACACTAATTGCAAGTGTCAAAAGAAAACCTTACAAGCGTCTTCAGCACTACTGCACTGTTGTAGTGTTCCCTGATATGAGCGTGAGATAGCACGATTTACGCGTTATGTTCTCTTGCGTTAAGCTCTGAGCTATTTCACTTTATTAAAGATGGGCTGCATTATTCGGTTGTTAAAGACCAACCCGTTAAAAGGTGTTAATATTTGATATATTCTCATTTCATTTCGATAACTCGAATAAAAGGAGAAATGAGATACATATTTCTCCCATCCTGATAATGAAGGGTGAACATAATGTAATTATTATGTTTTTTAAAAGGTATTATATTTTTTTGCTTCTCATAAATTTTGTTAATTAATTAACATATTAATTATAGCAAGAAAATATGAATTTAAAAAGAAATAAACAAAGAAAAAAGATTATAAAAATCAGGATTTGAACACACGCTTTCTCGGTTCGGAACCAAAAGCGCTGTCACATCTCTATTTGGCAGTTACAATAGTAAGGGTGCAAAACCAGTATATAAACAAGCTAAGATGGCGGCAAGCTATCTGTTCTCGTTGAATCAAAAAGTTGAAAGATTTCGAAGAGAACCCGTTACAGCCGTGAAAGTTTCGGTTGAAATCTTTATTCGCCTTCTAAGGCGACTAAAGCCTTAAATGCCTTCTGAATGCCTTCAAAGCCGTTTAATGTTGGTAGGGACTCATCTGAGTGTTTGCTCTTTTCCATCCAAGCCAAAGAGCGACTTCAGTGTGCTCTGAACCGTGGACATGAGAGTGTGTGTTTGTGTGCTGCGTGAACTATTTTACCTGCGTAAACCACTTTCCCGTACTGCACCATCCGCGGTGTTCTTTTTGCTTTATCGGAGGACGAATTGTTATCATCTAATTGTTTCGGTAAGTGTCCTTTTCTAAGTGTCTAGTGCTATGTGACATTTATTCTAATTAAAACATTGCACTTTACAAGTTTCAGATGTGTGCTGCTGCCGCTAGCTGTTCTCCAAACCTCTTCAAATTGGGACACTGTGTGCACGGGCGTTCAAGGCTCAATTGATCCTCAAGCACAAAGGTAAGTTTGTCACATCTCAAGTGTATTTTTTTTTAACAGAGTGTGTCTATTAATTGTGTACTTTCATCAACAGCCTTCATACAACACCGCGGTTGAGGCGCACCGCTCTCGCTCTCTAAAGTGTGCGGTGCGCTTGAGGTAGCTCCGCACAGAGCGCTGCACACAGGAGCGATTGTGCGATGCGCTCCCAGGAGCGATTGTGCGATGCGCTCCCAGGAGCGATTGTGCGATGCGCTCCCAGGAGCGAAATTTCGCACTTTACTGAGCGCTGCACGCAGGAGCGATTGTGCGATGCGCTCCCAGGAGCGAAGTTTCGCACCTCACGGAGCGCTGCACGCAGGAGCTAGAAGATGTGCGCTTGAAAGCTTCGCACAGAAAATGATGGCTTGCATAAATCCAGGCCTTAACTTGCGGAATGTGAGCGGAATGCGCCAATTATTTTTACTCACCTGTTTGAAAGAAAATATTTTCTTATGATTTATGCAAGCTAGTGTTGGGTAAAGTAGCACAATGAAGTGTGCTGTGCGTACACGCACGCACATCTCAGTGTACGGTGCACATTTCGCACTGTGCGCGCTCTCCGCGCTGTGCGCGCACTCCGCACTGTGCCCGCACTCCGCACTTTTCGCACAGTGCGAGCACAATCCGCACGGTGTGCGCACTTTTCGCACAGTGCGTGCGCACTCCGCACTTTACGCACGCTTCGCACAGTGCGAGCACACTTCGCTCAGTGCGAGCATATTTAGAAAATTTCGTGCAGTGCTTCACTTTGTACTGTGCGAGCACACTTCGTACCATGTTATAGGAAGTCAGTTGGTGTAGTACTGAGCATACTTTGACAAACCGCCTTTTAGCATTAGCATCAGTTAGCATTAGCGACTCCGATGCGTTGATGCAACGAGTTGAAGTCGGGGCGAATCAAATGTCCATAAATCGCTTGCACACATACCACACACATGCCCATCGCCCCCCCCCCCCCCACCCTCCCTCTTTGTCGCCCTGTCCCATGTACCCTTCTCTTTAGTTAATTACAAAATTTTACTAGGGCTCCGAGTGAAAATTATATTTTTTGCATTTAAACATGCCCTGCTATCGCAAGCCTGCGACGCGAATAACAGTTTTCGCGTGAAACCAGCTGTCTGTTTTATTGCACAATCGCAAAACAGTGGCTCCGAGTACAAGCACAGACACGTTTCATCTCAACCAAATTCAAGAGAAACCTCAACTCACTGGAGCGTCGTTTACCTACGACCTTCACAATTCATAGTTGTTTTAAAGAGACGCGTGCTTGGTACCAGCCGATTTTTCCTGATAGTTTCTACGGCTACGGACCGCTGTGTTGATATTGTGTTTCGGGGCCTTTAAATTTTTGTCTGTGTTGTATGCTTGTGGTTGTGTTACGGGTTTTCGATGGTGGTCAAGCGCAGCGTTCTGTGCATTCGATTCTCGCAGAAAATGTCTCCGCACAGTTTCGGTGTGCTCGTGCACCGGCCATCTATGCACGTGCACACTGGCAAAGAATTATGTTTCTCGCTCTACCCAATGCCTTGGGCCAACGATGATTAAATTGTATTGTTTTCAGCTGCGCGCGTGTATTTCAGCGTTCTACGCTTTCGACATGCGTAAAAGGGTGGAAAAGAAGAGCGAGGAATGAAGTGCAGCTTCTCTCTCTCTCTCTCTGTCTCTCTCTCTGTCTCTCTCTTTCTCTCTCTCTCTCTCTCTCTCTCTCTCTCTCTCTCTCTCTCTCTCTCTCTCTCAAGTGTGGAGTGTGCGCGCACTGTGCGAAGTGTGCGTAAAGTGCGGAGTGCGCACGCACTGTGCGAAAAGTGCGCGCAACGTGCGGATTGTGCTCGCACTGTGCGAAAAGTGCGAAGTGCGCGCACTGTGCGAAAAGTGCGAAATGCGCGCTCTGTGCGAAGTGCGCGCACTGTGCGAAGTGCGCACACTGTACGAAGTGCGCGCACAGTGCGGAGGGCGCGCACAATGCGGAGAGCGCGCACAGTGCGAAATGTGCGTGTACGCACAGCACACTTCATTGTGCTACGTTACCCAACACTAGCTTGCATAAATCATAAGAAATTATTTTCTATTAGGAATAATATTCCTGGGAGCGCATCGCACAATCGCTCCTGCGTGCAGCGCCCAGTAAAGTGCGAAATTTCACTCCTGGGAGCGCATCGCACAAAAGCTCCTGCGTGCAGCGCTCAGTAAAGTGCGAAATTTCGCTCCTGCGAGCGCATCGCACAATCGCTCCTGGGAGCGCATCGCACAATCGCTCCTGAGAGCGCATCGCACAATCGCTCCTGGGAGCGCATCGCACAATCGCTCCTGGGAGCGCATCGCACAATCGCTCCTGGGAGCGCATCGCACAATCGCTCCTGGGAGCGCATCGCACAATCACTCCTGGGAGCGCATCGCACAATCGCTCCTGGTAGCGCATCGCACAATCGCTCCTGTGTGCAGCGCTCCGTGCGGAGCTACCTGTTTTTCCTGTGGGCAGTGCGGGAGCGCGCACAATAAGAAGAGCGGAGCGATTGAGGTACCTCTTTCGCTCTTGACCCAACACTAATTGCAAGTGTCAAAAGAAAACCTTACAAGCGTCTTCAGCACTACTGCACTGTTGTAGTGTTCCCTGATATGAGCGTGAGATAGCACGATTTACGCGTTATGTTCTCTTGCGTTAAGCTCTGAGCTATTTCACTTTATTAAAGATGGGCTGCATTATTCGGTTGTTAAAGACCAACCCGTTAAAAGGTGTTAATATTTGATATATTCTCATTTCATTTCGATAACTCGAATAAAAGGAGAAATGAGATACATATTTCTCCCATCCTGATAATGAAGGGTGAACATAATGTAATTATTATGTTTTTTAAAAGGTATTATATTTTTTTGCTTCTCATAAATTTTGTTAATTAATTAACATATTAATTATAGCAAGAAAATATGAATTTAAAAAGAAATAAACAAAGAAAAAAGATTATAAAAATCAGGATTTGAACACACGCTTTCTCGGTTCGGAACCAAAAGCGCTGTCACATCTCTATTTGGCAGTTACAATAGTAAGGGTGCAAAACCAGTATATAAACAAGCTAAGATGGCGGCAAGCTATCTGTTCTCGTTGAATCAAAAAGTTGAAAGATTTCGAAGAGAACCCGTTACAGCCGTGAAAGTTTCGGTTGAAATCTTTATTCGCCTTCTAAGGCGACTAAAGCCTTAAATGCCTTCTGAATGCCTTCAAAGCCGTTTAATGTTGGTAGGGACTCATCTGAGTGTTTGCTCTTTTCCATCCAAGCCAAAGAGCGACTTCAGTGTGCTCTGAACCGTGGACATGAGAGTGTGTGTTTGTGTGCTGCGTGAACTATTTTACCTGCGTAAACCACTTTCCCGTACTGCACCATCCGCGGTGTTCTTTTTGCTTTATCGGAGGACGAATTGTTATCATCTAATTGTTTCGGTAAGTGTCCTTTTCTAAGTGTCTAGTGCTATGTGACATTTATTCTAATTAAAACATTGCACTTTACAAGTTTCAGATGTGTGCTGCTGCCGCTAGCTGTTCTCCAAACCTCTTCAAATTGGGACACTGTGTGCACGGGCGTTCAAGGCTCAATTGATCCTCAAGCACAAAGGTAAGTTTGTCACATCTCAAGTGTATTTTTTTTTAACAGAGTGTGTCTATTAATTGTGTACTTTCATCAACAGCCTTCATACAACACCGCGGTTGAGGCGCGCCAAATCTGATGACATCTTTCCTGAACCAAGCAGGCTGAACACGCGCACCACCACGGGCACCAGCGCGGTGTGAAGAGGGAAGAAGAAAAAACAGAATTGGAAACAACCGCACCAGGCTTCCAACCACTGTGTGTGTGTATGTAAGTATGTGAGAACACATGTGTGAATCCTCTTGTGGGAACTGAAAAAAGAAGAGAATAAAGAGTGTGAAGCAGCTAGACTGCCGCAACCAAATCAACAGAGTGAATTCTCATTTCAATCCGAAAAACTGGGAGAGAGTGATGACATGCGAGAAAGAATAAAACTAGAAACACGAGAGAGGACACGAAGCGCTTTCGGGTTTTTTTCGCCTTCGCGCACATTTTGCTTTATGCGCGCGAAAAAGTGAGTCTTGATCAGCGCGATGGCTCCCACACAAAGGCCTTCGGCTTTGCTATCTGGGTACGTTAGAAATATCGAATTCAGATTCAAAAAGGATCCACTAGCATTCTGAAAATTCATACGAAATAAGAAATCCTGCGACCGTCTTCCAGCTGTAATGAACTTCAAGGGAAACATCATTTCGGGTGAATATGACCTCTGCAAAGGTTTTGCAGAACATTTCGCTTCCGTGTACACCTGCAATTCTTCGAAACCTTTTAACCTATCTTCTGCATTTTCCGCAATCAACGACGCGGAAACGTTGACTTATCCACATCTATTATCAGTGAAGATGAAGTCGATACTAACATATCGCAACTGAAGCTTTCGTATGCCTCTGGGCCGGACAACATTCCCAGTGCAATTCTTATTCACTATAAGGCTGCTCTTTTGCCTATTCTGACTCAACTTTTCAACAAATCCTTACAGTCGAAATGCTTCCCGCTAATATGGAAATCTTCTTACAAATTTCCTGTCTTTAAAAAAGGAGACAAATCTGATATATGTAATTATCGCGGAATCTCTATGTTATGTGTTTGTAGTCTATATCTGTTATGCAACACGGCTTCATGCTTAAACGTTCGATTGAAACTAACCTGCTTCATTTGCTTCAATTTTGCTACTCCAATATTGACAAGGGCCTCCAGGTTGATGTCATTTATACTGACTTCTGCGCTGCCTTTGAAAAGGTCAACCACTACTTATTGCTTGCTAAATTATTAAAATATGGTGTACACTCAATTTTTTTAGCATGGTTAGAAAGCTACCTAATGAACCGTTACATTTATGTAAAAATTGGAAAAACTTTTTCTGACCCTTTCTGTAACTTTTCTGGTGTTCCACAAGGAAGCATATTAGGGCCATTATTATTTATTATATTTATTAACGATATTGTGTTTGCTGTTCCCAACGTCAATGTTTTACTATATGCAGACGATCTTAAGATGTTCCTTGCTGTTGAAAATTCAAATTACTGCGAAATACTTCAAGATTCCGTAAACCGTTTTTTGACGTGGTGCCATGATAACGAAATGTTTGTGAATGTACAAAAATGTAACTGCATTACTTTCTCTAAGAAAAGGATACCAATAACTTTTAATTACACAATAGGTCAAGACAGTGTGCCGCGGTCATCTGTAGCTCGTGATTTAGGAATAATGTTAGACAGTAAACTTATATTATCGTGCCATTTCCACACAATCGTCTCAAAAGCATTAAATATGTTAGGATTGTGGTGAATATATAAAGGTACAAACGCTCAACTTGAGGACATAAACCGGGCTCTGAGCCGACCACACAAACTCCCCACGATTATACGAATAAACGCTCTCTTCTATTTCACCAACCTAAGAGAACGGACGTGAGTAAAACCGCTACAAACTCATCATCCGAAACCCTACTTGGAAAAACCCCCCAAACTGGTGACCCCGACGTGATCGTGACCGAAAGTGAATTTTTACACGATTTTTTTCCATTTTTTTTGGGCTGCCCGAAATGACGACACCCGAAACTGCCGTGCCTATCGAAGAGGAACAGGAGATCGCGGCAACTGGACCGCGTATCAGTTTCCCGACGTTCGATACGGAAGATGTGGAGACATGGTTCGTGTGTCTCGAGGCAGCGTTTTACATGAATGCAGTGAAACTCGACAAGCACAAGTTCAATGCAGTTATTGTTGCACTCGGGTCTCAAGCCAAACACTTTCACTCCGCCATCGCAGTATGCAACAAAGCGGGCACAATCGGCAAATACGTAACGATTAAGAAGGCTGTCATCGACCATTTTCAGCCCTCGGAGAACCAAAGGTTGACCAGCCTTTTATCGGGCGTATCCCTCGGCGACCAAAAACCAAGCCAACTCCTGGCCCAAATGCGTCGAATGGGAGGAGACCATTGCCCTGACACCATACTATCCAACATTTGGTTGCGAGCGCTAACACCAACGATACGGTCAATTATAGCAGCAGTGCCATCCGCGTAATTAGACGAGCAAGCTACGATAGCTGACAAAATTATGGAAGCCCCCCATAGCGATGTCTTAGCAGTGAGCGCACGATCCGCTGAAAACCGTCACGAGCCGACGGCACAAATCGCTGCCCTAGAGTGCAAAATCGAAGCCCTTTCGCAGCGGCTTGAGGAAGTGCTCGCAGTGCAACAACCTAGATCGTACGAGCATCGACCTCGGCAACGTTCCAGAATAAGAGAGCCATGGGGCAGACGTTCCCCCTCTCAACCACACAACAAATCACCGCGCAGATGGATATGCTGGTTTCATTTGCGTTTTGGCAACAAAGCCAAAAGATGTGAGAAAGATCATCCAAATGATCATAACACTCGATGCATTTTTTTCGACGAGCTGATGCCAACACAACCAAAAAAATAGTTCGATTTCTACTCCCAGCAAGAGACACTCACGTAAAACCATCTCAAACATTCATTTCATCACCACATAGCGCAACACGAACTCAAACATTCATTTTATCATCCCATAGCGCACCACGAAGCCACTCACCATACACTGAACCACATATACCACCAAACGCTACACATTCTGAAACACTCAGATTTGCCGAGAACACCATCACTCACGGTGAGACACCACTCGCACGCACCTGGTAACGCACACACCGTAGATCGACCTCAACCGCACTCACCATCGTTAGCACCTGCGAAGAGTGAAAGCAACACTAACACTAACTCTGAACAAATATGCCGAATACACATTACCGATAACATTTCACATCACCGTTTTTTAATCGACACCGGCGCCGAGATATCGGTTATTCCACCAAATACGAAAGAGAGACTTAACCCTTCGCCTTCACGAAAACTTTCAGCCGCAAACGGCACACAAATAGCTACATATGGGCAAAAAACGTTAAGTCTTGATTTGGGACTCGAGAGAAAATTCTCATGGACATTTGTTGTCGCCAACGTCAGTACGCCTATAATAGGTGCGGATTTTCTCGAGTTTTACGATCTATTATCCGATGTTAAGAGAAAGAGATTAATAGACAACTCGACAAAACTCGAGATTCAAAGTACAAAAAGTCAAAATAAGAATACAATTTCAACAATTTGCATAAACAAACAATTTGCCAGCATAGTTGAACGATACAAAGATATCACAAAGCTGAACACTAAACATAAAACTACTAAAACGGTGGAACACCAAATACTCACTACTGGCCCGCCTATTTTCTGCCAACCACACAGATTGCCTTTAGAAAAACTACAAGCAGCTAAAACCGAATTCCAATACATGGTAGAACAAGGCATTTGCAAACCGTCTAAAAGCAGCTGGGCCAGTCCACTGCACATGGTTAAAAAACCTAACGGTAACTGGAGACCGTGCGGCGACTACAGAGGCTTAAACGCGGTGACCGAACCAGACCGAGATCCTATACCACACATACAAGACGTAAGCAATATACTACACGGCAATAACGTGTTTTCATGTATAGATCTGCAGCGCGCATACCACCAGATTCCCGTAGCAAAGCAAGACATCCCAAAAACAGCCATAACCACTCCGTTTGACGTTTGACGTCTAACTGCTCGGTCGTATATCGCTGTGCTCCGCGTTTTTCCAAAAATATTTAAGTGTATTTTCTAACGTACCCAGTTAATACTCGTTCAATTGACTACCAACCTGCTTCCTGTTACTGTTGCGCGTTAGTGTGTTATTTCATTGACCCACGACTGTGTATTAACGTTTTTAATCCGGGTTAACGGTGGTGTGATCAAAACCGCGCATAATTTCGCGATGGCGGCTATCTGTTTCGCGTGTGCTGTGCCACTGGATGCTGCCGACTGTATCGTCGGCTGTGCGTACTGTGAGGCTACTTTTCACCGCGGTTGTTGCAGGCTGCCTTCCGAGCTGATTGATGCGGTCCTGACTCACATCGATCTGCACTGGAGCTGCACTGGGTGCACCAATATCCTGAAAAATCCGCGCTGCCGATCAGTCAAAGAGATCGGGGCTCAGGTCGGTTTTCAAGCTGCTCTCACCTCAACTGTTGCGGCTGTGGGGAAGCTTATTGAACCGATTATCGCCGAGGTGCGCAATGGATTTACTCTACTGCAAAATGCACCCATACCTCAGCTTTGCAATACCGATCCTCGGCCCGCTGCGGGTACAAAGCGGCGGCGTATCATCGAGGATTCTATGTCCCCTGATGTCAACAAAAACGTAAACATTCGTCAAAATAACATGTATGCAGTGTCATCGCCAAGCGCGTACACTAACACTACAGTCGGCATCCCACCCCCGTCTACGCTACCGGAAGAACTCATGGGAACCGATTCGCTATCGTCACCGCTTCGAGCAGCGTTTCCCCAGCCGGCCACAGACAGAATATGGATCCGACTATCTCGCTTGTCCACTGCCGTCACCGTGGAGCAAGTGGTCGCTTCTGTGAAACGCCGTTTAGCCACCGATGACGTCCTAGCATACTGCTTGCTGAGGAAGGGAGTCAGTGTTGACAGCGTAAACTGGCTTTCTTTCAAAGTGAGAGTACCGGCCGCCCTTCGTGACGCAGCACTCGCCCCATCGTCCTGGCCTGTCGGTATTGGTGTACGTGAATTTGTACAGTCCCGTCAACGAGAGCATGGACACTCATCGTCACCAATCACCATCAAACACCGTTCTCTCACACGCACACCTGTTGTCATCGATCGCCGTTCGATGCCTCGCACACCAACATCCACTGTCTATCACTCACCGGCAAACGCATCAACTTCACAGGCTCAAACACTAACATCACCACAATTGGGAGAACACACGCTGAATGACACCACTCATGGTCCTAATTCAACACTCATTGACGGCCCGCTTTTAATTCGCCGCACTTCCAACACCAACTTACAACAGACCACACTTGACCGTTTCTTTCACGAATAGACGAACCTCTGTTAAGTCTGCACAAACACCTACCTGTTATGTTCCTGCTGCTAATGCGCTTCGCACTGCCCGTTCCACTGCCTCTGTTTACTATCAAAACGTGCGGGGACTGCGCACGAAGGTCGATGAGTTTCGCCTGTCGGAGTTGGAATCCAATTTCGATGTAATAGTGCTTACGGAAACCTGGCTCGATCCTAGTCTACCTTCGGCTTTGCTGTTTGACGATAGCTTCCGAGTCTACCGATGCGATCGTAGTGTTGACAACAGTACATGTTCCCGCGGTGGAGGTGTGTTGATTGCGTGCTCTCAGTCTCTGACGTCACGGGAACACACAACGCTGCATCCATCGCTTGAGCTAGTGTGCGTTGTAATACAACTAGGCAATTCCCGACTATTCATCATTGCTGCATACCTCCCGCCTAGACTTGCCGCAAATGCTGCCACGCTCCGTGAAATCGAAAACTGCATTCGCTCATTATGCTCAACTATGCATCCCAGAGACGGTTTACTGTTACTTCAACCAACCTCTCGTGTCCTGGTCAGCCGCTCAGCATGATCCGGATTTGCCATTTCTGCATTATGAGCCACGTACGCGATCGGCTCTCTCCGCTCTGTTTATGGACGAGATGCATCATAGCGGACTTTTCCAGATCAATGGTCATCTTAACAGCAGCGGACGCGTCTTAGACCTGGTGTTTGCAAATAATGCAGTTGCTTCTGTTTGCCTTCCGCTTGAACTTTGCCTCACCCCGCTGTTAGCAATTGACACCTATCACCCTGCGCTTGAGTTGGCCATCCCGCTACCACGAGAGGAATCAGCCGTTCCTGCGCTAACATCACGCCTTGACTACGCGAGGACGGACTTTAACAGGCTCCTGCCGATGATCGCCTCGTTCGCGAATGTCTTCGATTGTTCCCGTTACGCCACTCTTGACCTCGCTGTGAAAGATTTTGAGCGGTTCATGTTGCAAGCCCTGAATGAATGCACGCCGGTGAAACGACCTAAACGAGGCCCCCCTTGGGGTGACAGAACGCTGCGCAGGCTCAAAACGGCTAAAGCTGCCGCGTATCGCGATTATTTGTTGCGTAGGTGTCCCGCTGCATTGCGCAACTATAATACTGCGCACTCTCTCTATCGGCGCTATAACAGGTTCCGCTACCTGGGGCACGTACGGCGTACGGTTTTGCGCTGCCGCGGCAATTCACGTGTACTGTGGAACTTCGCAAACAATCGTCGGAAATCCTCTGGTTTTCCTAGCTCCGTCAGTTTCAACGGGCGCAACGGCAACAATCCGTCTGCAGTATGTGATATTTTTGCCTCGCGCTTTGCCGCCACCTTCCTTCCAGCTGTAACTGATGAGAGGCAGATAGCCGACGCATTATCAAACGTACCGGTGGTGCCCCAAACTTGCCGATCATCGATGAGTATTCAGTCTCGAAAGCGATTGACAGGCTGAAATCTTCGTTTGCTCCAGGGCCTGACGGGATCCCGGCTTCCACGCTTAAGCGTTGTGGCACCACCATCGCGCCTATCCTGGCCTCGATTTTTCGCGACTCGCTGCGTTTGGGCATCTATCCTGCCTGCTGGAAAACTTCGTGGCTTGTTCCAGTGCACAAAAAGGGGGACAAATCAAATGCATGTAATTACCGTGGCATTACATCGCTTTGTGCCTGCGCTAAGGTCTTCGAGCTCCTGGTGTACGAACCTCTCCTCGCAGCTGCCTCGAACTACATTAGCACAGCTCAACATGGATTTGTCCCTCAGCGTTCAACCACCACCAACCTGGTTGAGTTCGTTAGCCTCTGCCACAGGACCATCGATGCCGGCTCGCAGATCGACGCAGTCTACACGGACATCAAGGCTGCCTTCGATAGCGTTCCGCACGCCTTGCTGCTCGCAAAGCTCGAAACGCTTGGTCTGCCCGTGCAGCTGCTGGCCTGGATGCGCTCCTATCTTGTTGGTCGCACATACTGCGTGAAGATGGGACCCCATACGTCGCGCCGTATCGATGCTTCTTCGGGGGTGCCGCAGGGGAGTAACCTTGGACCGCTGCTGTTTGTCATTTTCCTGAATGACGTAACACGGTTGCTCCCTCCTGGCGGCCACCTACTGTATGCAGACGACGCGAAGCTGTTCCTGCCTATCCGTGACCGGTCAGACCAACTCCGCCTTCAAGCCACTCTAAGTGCCTTCCAGTCATGGTGCTCTTTGAATGGTCTTGAATTGTGCGTCGAGAAGTGTGTTGTCGTTACGTTTGCGAGAAAGCGGTGCCCCTTAGTGTATGACTATGCGTTAAATGGATCTACCATTGGTTGCAAAAGCTGTGTCACGGATCTAGGAGTGCTCCTTGACGAAAAGTTGAGCTTCCACGACCAGCTAGAGCACGTTGTCACTAAGGGTAACCAATTGATCGGCTTACTAAAACAAATAACACGAGACATCACTGACCCGATATGCATCAAGACGCTATATTGTGCTTTGGTGCGACCAGTGTTAGAATACGCTTCAGTAGTATGGTGGCCTACAGCTGCTCGTCCCCTAGCTCGTTTAGAGTCGATCCAGCGCAAATTCACGCGGTTCGCTTTGCGCTCCTGGAGTGTCCAACTGGACTATGAGGGCGCTGTGCGTTGCTTGGCATCGAGACGCTGAAGCAGCGGAACTGCAACGCTCAGAGGCTGTTTGTCGCGGGACTTCTTGACAATCGGATCGACTCGCCTGCGCTTCTTTCGAGGCTCAACATGTATGTCCCGCCGAGATCGCTCCGAGCTAGATCGCTACTTGACGTGGAGGAACGCCGCACTCGCTTTGGCTCCTCTGATCCGTTTATTCGTATGTGCCGTGAGTTTAATGTTATTTGTGATCGTCATCAACCTGACATGTCGCGCACCGCATTGTTAAATAGTATTCGTGTCGTGCGACCTTTTACATGTTAATTATGTTACTTAAGACTAAGCGTGAAAAATGAATGACCGAAATGTGACTATGCTAATGTAAATGAATTCGCTTCAAGTGGGCCACTTGCGGTCCGTTGAATTTTAATTAATAAATAACAAATAACAAAAGTATGAGTTTAACTTTATGACGTTCGGGTTGAGAAACGCTGGACAAACCCTACAACGCTACCTACACGCAATATTTTGCGATCTCCCGTACGTTTTCCCGTATATAGATGATTTATGCATCGCCTCGAGTAGCATAGAAAATCACAAAATGCACCTCGAAACAGTTTTTAAACGCCTAAGAGAAAATGGTTTAGCAATTAACGCTGATACAGTCGTTGCCGCTAAATTTTGACTCTAACTCACCTATTTTTGTCTCGAAGGCACCAATTTTTGACAGCGTTTCACGATTTTTGCCTCGAAGGCATCAATTTTTGACAGTGCGCATCAATTTTTGCCTCGAAGGTATCAATTTTTGACTGTGAGTCGATCGCTTTATTTACAAAATTTTACGTAATTTCTGAAACTGTGTGTTCTGAAATGGTTGAAATTAGGTTAAGTAGTGAATAATTTTATTGAAAGAATTTAAAATAAAATAATTGTTTTGCCAATTTAGAAGATTTAATGGAGTGAAAAATATTGGCATGTATTTTCAGCTGTAAACAAAAGCTTTAGAATTTCTAAAATTTCATCATTTTTTCTCAAGAAACAATCAATTTACACAGTTTTTGTATTTTTAATGAGATGTGGAATGATAATTGTTAAAAATCTGCTTAAATACCTTGTAAAATTGTCATGATTCCTACAAGAGTCAAAAATTGATGACTTACAGACAAAAATAGGTGCGTAAGTGTCAAAAATTAATGCGCACTGTCAAAAATTGATGCCTTAGAGGCAAAAATTGATGCGCACTGTCAAAAATTGATGCCTTAGAGCCAAAATTAGGTGGCAACGACTGTCGCCGACAGAAATGAACAAGGTGGATTCTAAAAATAGAAATGAACTAATTAGGATAAAGACTAGAACTAGGATGAATTCGGAAGTAGGATGAACTATAGCATAGGATTAGATAGGAAGGCCACGCCCACTTTATAGATTAGGACAGCTAGTGCGATTAGTAGTTTAAGTAGTATTAGTAATTAGGATGCGCGCGTAAATTGCGTGGGCATAGAAGCCACATTAAAATAAGGGTGGGGGTATTCATGATAAGGACATAGGGCATAAGGAAACTAGGATTAGGAAAATTAGGATTAGGCATCGCTAGAGTAAGATAGCGGCGTAGAACGGCTACGCCGATATGAATGAATAAAGTTAGTTCCGTTCTTCCCTAAGAACAGTGTAGCGTTACTTACTCCGCTTGCATACGGGGTTGCGATTCCGTCACTGCAGACCTTCTATTGGGATTATTGCCCGGTTAAGGATATGGTGGCTCCAGAGAGGAAGTAAACCTACACAGGAACTCAGAGTAGAGGATCCAGGAAGGACGATTCACTCGAAAACCCGGTCGGGGTACAGCCAGGAAGGACGATTCCCTCGAAAGCCCAAGCCAGGGCAGGCCAGGACGGACGGACTGTCCCCACGAAAGCCCAAGCTAGGGCAGGCCAGGACGGACGGACTGTCCCCACGAAAGCCCAAGCCAGGGCAGGCCAGGACGGACGGACTGTCCCCGCGAAAGCCCAAGCCAGGGCAGGCTAGGACGTACGGACTGTCCCCGCGAAAGCCCAAGCCAGGGCAGGCCAGGACGGACGGACTGTCCCCACGAAAGCCCAAGCCAGGGCAGGCCAGGACGGACGGACTGTCCCCACGAAAGCCCAAACCAGGCCAGGCCAGGACGGACGGACTGTCCCCGCGAAAGCCCAAGCCAGGGCAGGCCAGGACGGACGGACTGTCCCCACGAAAGCCCAAGCCAGGGCAGGCCAGGACGGAGGACTGTCCCCGCGAAAGCCCAAGCCAGGGCAGGCCAGGACGTACGGACTGTCCCCGCGAAAGCCCAAGCCATGGCAGGCCAGGACGGACGGACTGTCCCCACGAAAGCCCAAGCCAGGGCAGGCCAGGACGGACGGACTGTCCCCACGAAAGCCCAAACCAGGCCAGGCCAGGACGGACGGACTGTCCCCGCGAAAGCCCAAGCCAGGGCAGGCCAGGACGGACGGACTGTCCCCACGAAAGCCCAAGCCAGGGCAGGCCAGGACGGACGGACTGTCCCCGCGAAAGCCCAAGCCAGGGCAGGCCAGGACGGACGGACTGTCCCCACGAAAGCCCAAGCCAGGGCAGGCCAGGACGGACGGACTGTCCCCACGAAAGCCCAAGCCAGGGCAGGCCAGGACGGACTGTCCCCGCGAAAGCCCAAGCCAGGGCAGGCCAGGACGGAGGGGGCGAAATCTCTCGCTTAAAAGCTCGGACCGAGCTCTAGGACGCTAGGAGAAGCAGTGAAAGGGAAAGTGCTAGTGGCGTGCGAGCAGAGGAGGAAATTGGTGAAAAGTTTCACGGAGCAGTGTGTGTCCATCGATTTGGACAGAACCAGGAACCGGTGAGCAGCGAAGTGACGGAGAGTGATTAAAAAAAAAAAGTGCTAGTGGCGTGCGAGCAGAGGAGGAAAATTGGTGAAAAGTTTGACGGAGCAGTGTGTGTCCATCGATTTGGACAGAACCAGGAACCGGTGAGCAGCGAAGTGACGGAGAGTGATTAAAAAAAACTGAAGCCGCAGTGTAGCAGTGAAGCAGTGAAGCAGTGCAGCAGCTCGGACCGAGCTAGGACGATAAAAGAAGCAGCAGCAGAAGTGTGTAAAAGTGCAGTGAATAAAGAAAACGCTTTGTATCGAAGATACGGAAAGTGCTAGTGGCGTGCGAGCAGAGGAGGAAAATTGGTGAAAAGTTTGACGGAGCAGTATGTGTCCATCGATTTGGACAGAACCAGGAACCAGTGTAGCAGCGAAGCAGTGACGGAGAGTTATTAAAAAAAAAAAAAAAACTGAAGTCGCAGTGTTGCAGTGAAGCAGCGAAGCAGTGAAGCAGTGCAGCAGTGAGCAGTGTAGCAGTGTAGCAGCGAAGTAGTGACGGAGAGTGATTAAAAAAAAAAAAAAAAAAAAAAAAAAAAAGTGAAGCAGTGAACAGCAAGGCGAGACAGCATGCCTCAACAGCAGCCGCAGCCGCAGCCGCAGCCCCAGCCGCCGCAGCCCCAGCCGCCGCTGCCCCCGCAGCTGCCACAACAGCAGCCGCAGCAGCAGCCGCAACAACAGCAGCAGGCGCAACAACAGCAACATATACAACTGCAGCAGCAGCAAAGGATGCAGCTGCAGCAGTCACAACAACAGCAACAGCAGAGCGAAGAGATGCAGACCAGCAAAACGGCGAAAAAGGTTGTGAGTACTACAAACGTTTTAACTAGATCTAAGTCTACTAAGGGGTCCGACGTTGACCCGTCAGAATTATATAATGTTATTGCGGAACTTAAAAGGGACAACGAAGAATTAGTGCGGGTTAAAAGGGAGAAAGAAGAACTAGAGAAAAAACGGGCGTACGAAAGGGAAGAAGTTGAACGGTTAAAAAAAGAAAACGCGGAATCAAGCCCAAGAGATGGAAGATTTCAGCTTAGGTGAAGAGGAGGAGGAAAATGTCACAACAAATCCTATCGCAAATATACCGAAAGCCGAACCGAGCCCGGATTTAATGGAGTTTATCAGGAGCATGGTGCAAGTTTTAAAGGAACGAACCGCAAGTCCTCCTAGGCCCCAGACAATGGACTTGCCAGAATTTGATGGCAACTTCAGAACCTGGACGCGATTTAAAACTGTGTTTGATAAATTTAAACGCGAGGAAGATTTTTCAGCCTTAGAAATTCTAAGAGCCTTACAGAAAAGTTTGAAAGGGGAGGCAGCTGAAAGTGTCAGCGGAATGCTTTTCGATGAAGCTAACATAGAAGCCATCATGGAGCGCCTTGAAAATGAATATGGCAACCCAAATATAATTTACCAAACGCTCGTTAAAGACCTCATGAGCATAGATAACCCAAACATGGATAACCCTAAAACTTTTCTTACCTTTATGCATGCAATCGACAATATGATAGGAAGTATGACCACGTTGGGTCGAGCAGATTATTTGCAAGATACTATGCTCATAGAAAACTTAGTGGGAAAACTACCGGTCGAACTAATGCGAAAATGGTATCAATACACTTTAAGTGAAAAAAGGGTTAGAACTTTAGGCGACCTTGCGGCATGGCTCAGACCCCAGGAGCAATTGGCAATCTTATTAAAGGCGAAGGGAGCAAAGGAAGCAGACCAACCAAGCTCATATGCACAGCCCCAACAACGCGTAATTCAAGAGCCTGTCCAAAGGCAAAGAGCAAAATGTTTCATTTGTGGCCTTGGTCATAAATTAATTGATTGTTGTAGATTTCAATACATGCATGTTAATGAGCGTTGGAATGTCATAAAGCAAGGTAGAATATGTGCAAATTGCTGTAACCAAACAAATCATGAATCGCGAACTTGCTACCTTCCACCACAGTGCAGAGAAAATAATTGCCACAAAAAACATCATACTCTTCTTCACAATTTTCGACCAAATACGCATACCGTTGAAAGATTAAATGTCCATAATCACAAACAATGTCTATTTCAAATATTGCCCATAACACTTAAACATAACGCGAAACAATTGAATACATTTGCATTCATCGATACGGGTTCATCGGCTAGCTTGATTCTCAAGCAAACGAAGGAAGCGTTAAAGGCCACGGGTCCTAAGCTACCTTTATCATTGTCGTGGACAAACGGGGTACGTCAAGAGGAGCCCGAAAGTGAAGTGATAAGTGTTAAAATTAAAAATGTCGAAGGACAATTCCTAGATCTAAACGGGTTACGAACAGTGCAAGAAATGCGTCTGCCAGCTCAATCAGTCAACGCAGAACAAATTAAAACACGATACAAACATCTCGAAGATATAACGTTAGCGAGTTTTGAAAATGGTAGGCCAACAGTATTACTTGGGCTACCTCACGCACATTTGATATATGCACGACAAAGTCGCGCAGGCAAACCAGGAGAACCGATAGCTAATGAGACAAATTTGGGGTGGGTGCTATTTGGTGAAAACAATGAAATTCAAACACAATACACAGAAAAAAACATGGCTGAAAAACATGAGCTCTTTACCGTCATAGAAAACAACGAGCAAAAAATGTCCTTGCATAAACTTATGAGAGACTATTTCTCAACAGAAGAATTTGGGGTCAAACCGGGATCGGATAAATTGATCTCAAAATCAGAAGAAAGAGCTAATACGCTTATGAAAAGTACAATGAAAAAGGTAAATCTTGGTTACGAAATAGGTTTGCTTTGGAAGGATGATAAAGTTGTTTTACCAGAAAGCTATGAACAAGCCTTGAGACGCTTACAAGGTCTTGAACGAAAATTAGAAAAGGATAATGCGCTGAAGGAATGGTATCATGCAGAAATTGCATCATATTGTGAAAAGGGTTATGCTGAAGTTGTGAAGGATAATCATCATCAATTGCTCGGGAACAAAATAAATTATATTCCCCATTTCGCAGTGATAAATTATAATAAGCCCAAACCAAAACCAAGATTAGTTTTCGATGCTGCCGCGAAAAACGCAGGAATTTCATTAAATTCGCAGTTACTAACAGGTCCCGATGCAGTTGCATCTCTTTTCGGAATTCTTGTTCGTTTTCGCGAAGGAAGTGTAGGGGTTTCAGGGGACATAAAAGAAATGTTCCACCAGGTTAAAATAAGACAGCAAGATCAATCCGCACAGCTTTTCTTGTATAGAGAAAGTCCTACTAGTATTCCAAAAACATTAAAAATGAATGTAATGATATTTGGAGCTACCTGCTCACCAGCGTGCGCTCAATATGTAAAAAATGAAAATGCTAAGCAATTTATAAATATTCACCCCGAAGCTGTCACAGCAATTATTCAAAATCACTACGTCGATGATTACCTTGACAGTTTTGATACAGAAGAAGCAGCTCTAGAAAGAGTAAGCGAAGTAATTACCATTCACGACGAAGCAAACTTTTTTATTAGAAATTTTATATCAAATTCAAAAGGCTTATTAAATAACTTGGCAGCAGAGCGTGTAAGTGAAAGCAGTTTATTAAAAATCACTGAAAAGGATCAAACTTACCCAAAAATATTAGGCCAATGGTGGGATACAGAAGGCGATTGTTTCAAATATATACTTAAATTTCTTAATATGGCCAACGAATTTACAACAAAGCGTGAAGTTTTGTCAGTAATAATGAAAATATACGATCCATTAGGATTATTAGCAAACCACCTTATAGAAGCCAAATTAATAATGCAGGAAATGTGGAGATTAGGGCATAATTGGGATGACAAGCTTCCAATTGTTATAATTAATCAATGGAACGCTTGGGTTAAGAGCATGAAAATAGTTGAAAAAATCAATATTAAAAGATGTTATTCCCAAACAAATCACAGCATAACTCGGCGGGAAATTCACGTTTTTGTCGATGCATCCGACAAAGCTTTTGCAGCCATCGTTTATATGAGAACAATTAGTTCAAATGGTATTGAAGTCTCTCCTATAGCAGCGAAATCTCGCGTTGCGCCGATAAAGCCTTTATCAATTCCCTGTTTGGAGCTGCAAGGTGCAGTTCTCGGAGTAAGATTAGCCGATACAATTTTAAAAGAGCTCAGGGTACACATTAACGACACGTTCTACTGGACTGATTCTAAAACAGTAATGGCATGGATAGCTGCTGCAGAACCAAAAAGGTACACACAATTCGTAGCTGCAAGAGTAGGAGAAATATTAAGTAAAACTTCAGCCGCACAATGGAACTGGGTTTGTTCAAAAGATAATCCGGCCGATGAAGCCACCAAACAATCATCGCGGCAATCCATTTGGCTAACAGGACCGAAATTTTTGCAAGATCAGGAAATTCCAAAACTCGATCTCGAGTCAGAAACTGTAGAAGAAATGCAATCGATTTACCTTAACGCAATTAGCACAACGGAAAAAATAGACTGGGAAGTCATAAATGTCAATTGGTGCTCCAGCTGGAAAAGATTGATGAAAGCATTGGCAATAGGGCTAACATATTTAAAACGACTTAAATCAAAAAATAAAGAAAGTCCAAAAATAATAGATAAGCCCATTTTAGACATGGCTGAAAATCTATTAATTAGGAAAGCACAATGGGAAGGATTTGAAGAGGAGGTAACAGCCCTTAGCATGAAATTGCCAATATCGAAAAATAGCAACATAAAAAATCTCTGCCCTATCATAGATGAAAACAACATTATGAGAGCAAATGGAAGGCTAGATAAAGTCGAAATTTTACGTTCAGATACAAAATATCCAATTTTATTACCTAAATCTCACTATATAACCATGCTCATCGTACGATTTTACCATGAAAAATATCAACATAAAAAAACCGAAACAGTAATTGCCGCCATACGCCAGAGATTCTGGGTAGTCGATCTTTCTGATCTTTCTGTAAATGCCAAATAGGAAAATCTTCCGTAACTTTCCTCGGTCATTTAATAACTCCGGAGGGAATCAAACCGAACCCATCAAAAGTACAAGCCATTATCGATTTCCCAAGACCGAAGGTTACAAAACAACTAAAAACATTCCTTGGCACGATAAATTTTTGCCGGCGTTTTATCCCGCACGCGGCTGCAAATCAGGACGTTTTACAAAAAATGATACCAGGAAATGTGCGAAATGACAATACTCCACTTAACTGGAACAAAGAGACAATTGATGCATTTGAAAACTCTAAAAAAGAATTGGCGAGTGCAACATTACTCGCTCATCCATCACCATATGCTAAACTCAGCTTGTACGTCGACGCTTCAAATGTTGCCATAGGAGGCGCACTCCATCAGGTGGAAAAAAAGCATAACACCCTTAGCATTCTTTTCAAAAAAACAATGCACCAGCATGCTAAAAGCAAGCACGTATGATAGGGAACTGTATGCCATATATCAATCAGTTAAATACTTTCGCGATTTTCTTGAAGGACGAACATTTTGCATTTACACCGACCACAAGCCCTTAGTGACGGCGTTTCACCAACGTCCAGAGCGAGCTAACCCCACTCAGCAGCGACGACTGGCTTTCATTAGCGAATATTCAACAGATATTCGCCACATCCCTGGTAACGAAAACAACGTTGCAGACATGCTAAGTCGCATCGAAGCCGTCTCTTCCGATTCCATCGATTACGAAAAAATGGCAGAGCTACAGAGAATGGATAATGACATACAAAAATTCATAAGAAACCCACCACAATCTAGCTCAATTGTTCTGAAGGAATTGGAACTACCATCGAAAAAAGGTACACTATATTGCGACGTTTCCACACAAGAAATCCGACCACTAGTTCTCGAAGCACTCCGAGCACACGTAATTAAAAAAATACATGGTATTTCTCATCCCGGCATTCGAGCTACCACGCATCTCGTTTCACAACGCTACGTTTGGCCAGCCCTGAGAAAGGACTGTAAACAATTCGTAAAAAACTGCATAGAATGCCAAAGAAGCAAGGTAACTAGACACAATTTCACCGAAGTAGAACACATCGAAGTACCACAACACAGATTCCAGCACGTGCACATGGATCTCATCGGCCCTTTACCTCCGTCCGAAGGAAATGCTTATTGTTTAACCGGTATCGATAAGTTTACGCGTTGGCCGGAGGCGATTCCCTTACCAAATATGACGGCTGATACCGTCGCACGCGCATTCGTCACACACTGGATTGCTAGGTTTGGTGTACCTAGCAAAATCACCACCGACCGCGGTCGACAGTTTGAAAGCGATCTGTTCAAAAAGCTTTCCGAAACACTCGGTATTGATCACCTCAAATCTTCTCCTTACCATCCTCAGGCAAACGGGCACATCGAACGAGTTCACCGCCAACTTAAAGCAGCTCTAATGTGCCACGATCGATCCAGGTGGACTGAGACACTACCACTCGTTTTGTTAGGAATGCGATCGTCGTTAAAAGAAGATATAGGAGCAACCGTTGCCGAATTAACTTATGGTACTTGTTTACGCCTACCAGGAGAGTTTTTCGACCACAACAAAACGATAGCGAATGCAACGTGCGAATTTGTAAACAATTTGAGAGTAGTGATGAGGAAGCTAAAGCCAACACAAACATCCAATCATAACACAAACAAAGGAGTTTACGTACATTCGAGTTTAGATAGTTGTACTCATGTATTTGTGCGAGTAGATAAGATCAGGCCATCACTAACACCTCCGTATGACGGTCCTTACAAAGTATTAGACAGGAACAAAAAAACATACACACTCGAAGTGAAAGGAAAAAAAGCCTCAATCTCGATTGATCGGCTTAAGCCTGCATATGTAGATAGCGCGAATCAAGACAGCGAAGTAGAGAAAAACACACAGCAACACTCAGAGACTAAACGCATACTAGTTCACCAATCGCGCTACGGTAGGAATATTTACCAGCCAAGGAAATTTTAAAAGAAAGGGGGATGTGATGTGGTGAATATATAAAGGTACAAACGCTCTACTTGAGGACATAAACCGGGCTCTGAGCCGACCACACAATCTCCCCACGATTATACGAATAAACGCTCTCTTCTATTTCACCAACCTAAGAGAACGGACGTGAGTAAAACCGCTACAAACTCATCATCCGAAACCCTACTTGGAAAACCCCCCAAACTTATTCTACGTGCTTCTTCCGACATTAAAGATCCTTTCTGTCTTAAATCGTTATACTGTGCCCTAGTCCGTCCTATACTAGAATTTGCTTGCGTTGTTTGGTGTCCAAACCCAGTGACCTATATAGACATGATAGAAAAGGTTGAGAAAAAGGTGACACGCGCTATGTTTTATCGTCTTCCTTGGTCAAACCAAATGCCACGCCCCCCGTACCATGTCAGGTTTCAGTTATTTGGTCTCGAAACTTTAGGACACAGGAGAAAGAATGCTCAATGTATTTTCATGCATAAATTATTAAATGGGCTTATTGATGCACCTAAAATTTTAAATCTGATCAGTTTTTCTGAACCTACTAGGGATCTTAGAAGCAGGTCTTTAATCAGGATCCCATTTCGATCTTCTTCATTTGGCGCTAACGACCCATTAATTAAAATGTGTGTCAGCTACAATAGACTTGAATCATCTGCAGATTTTCATATCCCTGTTTCTCACCTTCGTCAGTTGTAAAGGGCTAGTGTTATTTATGTTTAAGTTGTTTACTAATTAAGAATTTGTATCTGTTATTTAGGCCTATTGCCCGATAACGTAAATAAATAAATATTAATAAATAATAATAAAGATAGCAGAAAGCCGGTAACGCCATCCATCTGTTTGTGGAATACGCAACCAGTGAAACTTTCTCGTTTAGAGGAGAGCTTTCTCATTCCTTCTGTACTGTTGTATGGTTTCGCATTGAAGTTATGCATCGCTAGAACTGGAACGGCGGTATATTTGTTAAAATACCAAACTCCAATGGAAATCACCAGCACTGAAGCAAGTGAGATTTAAGTAATGGTCGTTGGTGTTGATACCCACGTATCCGACCACACGACCATTCATATAGATTTTTGGTCAGAAAGTTAGAAGGCTGTGGCGACCACGTTATAGCCTCACCACAGTCCGGAGCTGACGTCAACCGTCAATTCAAAATATCGGGCACTCTAATTCGAACACCCTAATTCAAGCACCCTAATTCGAGCAACCTTATTCGAGCACCCTAATTCGAGCAATAGTTACCAACTTAGCCAGACTAAACTATTTCCCGTTAAAAGATTATAAAAGCCGTCGTTCCCACCACGCGTTCTCTTCTCTTTTCGTTCTCATCCGCTAGTGGACGTGCTCCCGTAACTGCGTAACCCGTGATAAAAAACATTGTAAAAAATTGTATTTACATCTTGGGAATCCAAATAAAAAAGTGGTCTACCCACGAGGTAGCCAAAACTGGTGACCCCGACGTGATTCCCGAGATTCCCCGATCGACAGATTCATCATCGGCCCGCTTTCGCCTTTCCACGCTGCGCGGTTCCCGTTCGCCCAGGTCCGTCAACGCCGCGAGTAAAATCGGTACGTGTAGTGTGTGTATCAAGCGTCGCCGAGTGTCGTGCCTTTTTTTTTCGCAAGGACAAAAAACCGTGTTCGATCGTGTTTCCGCGCGTGCATAAAAGTGTCGCGAGTGCCCTTCACGCCTGCGTGTACATAAGTGTCGCGAGTGCCCTACACGCCCGCGTGTGCATAATCGTCGCGAGTGCCCTACACGCCCGTGTGTGCGTAACCATCGCGAGTGCCCTACACGCCCGTGTGTGCGTAATCGTCGCGTGTGTCCTTCACGTCCGCGTGTGCGTAAGTGTCGCGAGTGTCCCGTCCCGAGTGCATTGTTCTCCATACGCACCGACGTGTTTCCCTTGCATCGTGAACCCGCATCGCTACAGAGGATCGAGCCGCGGGTTACATCGCCGTCCCCAAAGAGAAGGAAGAGCAACGATCCCATCGTTCCAGCCCGGACAAAAGAAAGCGCTCCTTGTAAAGCCGTTGACTGCCGCCATTTTGCACGTTCGACGCCATTGACAGCCGCCATTTTTGTCTCGCTGAAGTAAGCCCAACTCCCGACCAAGGATAATATATTTAGAAGGTTGATTTTTATCGCTTTTGCTGGGCGACATTGTGGGGGACATCTGTCACTCTCTGCATACAAATTTCATTACCCCGCACCAGCCCTCCCCGATTTTTATACCGGAGCCCCCGGAGGAGAAATGTCAAGTCGAGAAATGTCATTTTGCACTGAACAACTTCACCTTGTCATTTATAACACCTTGCTCCCGACTACCACGTCACTTCTTTTGTTCTCGCTTCTCGTGAAACCACGTGCTCGCAAGCGAATAAAAGATGATGCAACATAGTCCAGAACGTCAACCCGCTCCCCAAGCGGCAACGCACGATGCACCTTCGGTGAACACGGAGAGAACTGGCACGTCCCAAGCAACAAATGCCATGACAGCAGCAGAAACGGCAAGTGATCCTCGAGTGGAAGCAGCACAGGCCGTTCGACTGAGTGTACCCGAAATGGACCTGCACAATTTGCCTGCGTACTTTTGTGCACTGGAGCATTGGTTCGCCGCGACCGGAATCACCGCCAAAATGGACCATAAGCGCTACCACGTATTGATGGCCCAAATTCCTCTTCGAGTGTATAATGAGATCCAGCCGATAATCGAGAATGTACCTGCAACGGAACGGTACAATTACATCAAGCGGAACATCCTCCAGCATTTCGGGGAATCCCAGCGTAGCCGCCTCCATCGTCTCCTATACGGCATGGACTTAGGGGACCGCAAGCCATCCCAGCTGCTAGCTGAAATGCACCGAGCCTCCAGCGACACGTTGGCCAGTACGCTCCTCACCGACCTTTGGATCAACAAGCTTCCGCCACATGTGCAATCGGCCGTCGTTGCTGCACCCGGAAGTGTAACTGAGAAAGCTGCTGTCGCCGATACGATGGTGGAGTGCCTGTCCGCATCCAACAACGCCAGTGTGCACCATGCCGTAGCCGGGGTGCGCACCACACCCAACGATTTCGAGCAACGCATTTCGCGCCAGGTGGACGAACTCACACAGCAACTTAACGACTTCATCACAGAGTGTCGTAACCGTGAACAACGCCAAAGTCGACCGCGCCCACGTCCACCAGTGCCATCTCGTGTCGGTACAGAACCATCTGAAGGAGAGTGCTACTACCATCGACGTTACGGGACAGCCGCCCGGACCTGCCGCCAGCCCTGTTCGTTTCCAGCCCCTGTCAGCCAGCGCGTCGGCCAGCCGTCGTCTTCAGCCTGAGGATACGCTGGAGATATCGGATCGCAGGTGGCTACCATCTCACCTGTGAGCAGTCGGTTGATGGTGATCGACCGACGAACCAACCAGCGTTACCTGATCGATACTGGTGCCGATGTCTCCGTGTTACCGAAGCCAGCCAACTACACCCCCCCGACGCCGTCCACCATGCGACTGTTTGCAGCCAACGGTACTCCGATCATGGTATTTGGTGAGTCCCTCCGTACACTTGATTTTAGTTTACGCCGCCCCTTTGTGTGGAATTTTATTATCGCGGACGTAAGCTCTGCTATCATTGGAGCGGACTTTCTTCGCCATTACCATCTTCTAGTAGACCTTCGACAGCGCTGTTTGGTGGATGCCCATACCAACCTACGTGTGCCAGGACTTCCGGATACAGTATCGGACAGAAAGATAGGGCATTGGTTTTTTAACGCACCATGCACCCGTTGGGTCAAGTTTATGTGTGGTTTGTATGTGTTTGTGTTTGTGTGTGTGTGTATGTGTGTGTGTGCATGTGTGTGTGTGTGTGTGTGTGTGTATGTATGTTTGAATGTGTATTGATGTGTGTGTTTGTTTCACAAGTAGGTCGTTTCGGATAGATTTGTCAGTAGTTTTTTTGTGTTTTGGGTTAGGTTTTTGTTGTAATTTGCAGGACCACCGCCCTCGCGAGCAGTGATCCCTATTCAAAAATGCAATAAGCTCAGTTTTTGATCTTATTGCCGTCGCCCACGATGACATTAATCATGCGTTGACGCATCGACATCACCAGATTCTGGATCGTTTCAGGTGGAATTTTGCTCCACACCTCTTGCATGTGATCGAAGAGATGATCCAGATCTTCCGGTATGTTTTTACCCAGCCTCTTCTTGAAAATTGCCCAGAGGTTCTCAATGGGATTGAGATCCGGGCTAAGGGCTGGCCACTTCATTGTTTTGACATTGTTGTCAGCAAGCCAAGTTTGGACAGTCCCGGAAGTATGCTTAGAATCGTTGTCTTGCATAAACATCCAAGACCGAGGAAGGTTTTTCCTAGCGTGTGATAGCAAATGAGTATCAAGAATATCTCGATACCCAAACCGATTTAAATTACCGTGGATTCGAACCAACGGACCCATCCCATAGTAGGAGAAGCATCCCCACACCATGAGACTACCACCGCCATGCTTGAAAGTTTTGAAGCAGTACTTCGGATCAAGAGCACAATTAACAGGGCGCCGAACCAACCTACGTCCGTCCGACCCCTGTCGATTGAATTTTGACTCGTCTGACCACAAAACCCTGCGCCAATCCTCTTCATCAAAGAACATGTGCTCAATTGCAAATAACACCCGTGCGTTTTTATGCGCAGGTGTTAAATTGGGCACTTTGCGTGGCACTCGCGCGAGTAGCCCGGCACTGACCAATCTTCGCTGAACTGTTCTCGGCGTCACCGCCAATTTCAGTCTGCCTCGGATCTCTGGTGCCGAGCTAAACGGATGTTTCTTCGATATGTTAACAATCTTACGGTCTTCCTCCGCCGTGGTCTTCCGAGGACGTCCGGGTGACTTGCGCGTTTCGGTTGTCCGAAGCGCGTTCGCCACAAAAGTGCGCGATCGTTCCATCACGAACTCGATCGTTCTGCGCTTAATGCCAGCAGCCGCCATTCGCTTAATGATATGGCGCTGATAATCGGTACAATGTTTACCTCGACCCATTGTAATAAAAATTGCTTGCTTAGACCGTCAAGAACACACTGGTTAAAAACTTGGACACGACTGATGCCGTGCACTGCCTGCGTTCTGCTTTTATACGCGATGAATCACATCGTTGTCGAGCAGCAAAAAAGCGTATGGATAAAAACAATCAATGAGTAAGCGAGTGAGCATGTATCCATTCAAAACCAGAACAGAATACTGCCGCGCTCATGAAACAAAACGCCCATTGAAAAGAACACCTGCGCGCTTGCTCAATGCACACACAAAGTTTCCCATGCGCACACAACGTTCAACGCAAAGATGCACGCAGGCCTTTCAATGGCGTGCACTGGAGAAACACCTGTGAGGGAATGCCGAGTTCATTGCTATTGTGCGCGTTTTCATTTCGCACCGGTGTCGTATTCACATTCATGAAACAGCACACCTGCGTTCTCGTCCGGGGAACAAGCGCTGCTGTCGATGCAAACTTTAGCATTTATCCAAGTGTGAACGCACGCTGTTTCACATGATAACACACATAAACAGAATGCTTTCAATGCAATATGAAACCATGTCAAGCTACGTTTCTTCAGACAAAAACCCGCGCACTCGCACACACACACACAGACTCGCACACACACACACACACACACACACACACACACACACACACACACACACACACACACACAAACACAAGTAACGTGGCAAAACAAGTGTACGGTGCGTTGAAAAAACTAGGGTCCTATCATTCTGTCCGATACTGTACCACTCGACAAACCGCCGTCAAGGTGTGCGACGCAAATTCACCGATGGCCGACCTGCTGAACGAGTTTCCTACACTCATCACAAACTCACCGGGTGTGCGGATGCAATCCGAGGTGGTACATCGTATCGAAACAACGGGTCCTCCAACTTTCGCCCGTTCGCGTCGTCTTCCACCCGACAAGTACCAAGCAGCCAAAGCAGAATTCGACTCCCTCGTGCAGCTAGGAATTTGCAGACCGTCCAGTAGCAGTTGGGCCAGCCCGCTGCATATGGTTAAAAAGGCTGATGGTTCCTGGCGTCCGTGCGGTGATTATCGGTCCCTCAACGCGCGTACCACCCCTGACCGGTATCCATTGCCTTATCTACAAGACTTCACGATGCAACTGGGAGGAAAAACCGTTTTCTCAAAGGTGGATCTACAGAAAGCCTACCACCAGATCTCCATCCATCCAGAGGACATTCCGAAGACAGCGATCATCACTCCTTTCGGCCTATTTGAGTACGTGACGATGCCCTTCGGATTACGCAATGCGGCGCAGACGTTCCAACGGCTAATCCACGATGTGCTACGCGGCTTGAACTTTGTGTTTCCCTATATCGACGACATTATAGTGGCCTCGAAGACACCAGAAGAACATCGCGAACACCTGCGACTGCTATTTGCTCGCCTCACGCAGCACGGTTTGACCATCAACCTTGCGAAGTGCGAGTTTGCCCAGCCTGAGATCTCCTTCCTGGGACACCGTGTTACGTCTGCAGGCATCCTACCACTGGAAGAGAAAGTCGTCACCATACGTCAGTTCCCGAAGCCAAACACTGTCATGGAGCTTAAGCGATTTTTGGCGATGATCAACTTCTACAGGCGCTTCATCCCCCACGCACTGCGAGCACAAGGACCGCTCCTGGAGATGATTCCCGGCAACAAACGGCGAGATAAGTCATCGCTGACGTGGACCCCAGCTACCGACACGGCCTTTGAGGACTGCAAACGGCAACTTGCACAGGCTACCATGCTGGTACACCCTGTACCATCCGCCGAACTATCACTGTGGTGTGATGCTTCCGATTTCGCTGCCGGCGCCGCCTTACATCAGGTCATCGACGGGCAGATGCAGCCGCTCGGTTTCTTCTCCCGAAAGTTCGACAACGCACAGCGCCGATATTCCACGTACGATCGCGAACTAGCAGCTGTTTACTTGGCCGTCCGGTATTTTCGTCATCAGTTGGAAGGACGCTCTTTCCATATTTACACAGATCATAAACCTCTGGTTTATGCTTTCCGCCAGTCGCTGGATAAGGCCTCTCCTAGACAAGCACGGCACCTCGACTTTATTGGCCAGTTCACCACCGACATCCGACATGTTGAAGGCCAGGAAAACGTCACTCCCGACTTGCTGTCCCGAATCGAACCCATCCGGTCATCAACATCCATCGACTACGAGAAATTGGCCGAAGACCAGACCCGAGATCCCGAGCTCGCTGACATCCTCAGCGGGAAAACAAGGACGGACCTGGTCCTTCAACGAGTTCCAATACCTGGCAGCAGCATGGCTTTGTACTGCGATTGCCCCGCCGGCATCATTCGTCCGTATGTCACGAAACTGTTTCGTCAACAACTACTACGCGCGGTTCATCAGATGAGTCATCCCGGAGCGAAAACTACCACGAAGCTGATGACGGAGAGATTCGTCTGGCTGAACATTCGCCGAGATACGCGAGATTTCGTCCGCCACTGCTTAGCGTGTCAGGCTACGAAGGTGCAACGCCATACCCGCAGCCCTCTAGGACGCTACCCGGTACCGGATGCTAGGTTCGCACACATCAACCTGGACCTGGTTGGACCGTTCCCGATCAGCAATGGACATCGTTACTGCCTCACCATCATCGATCGCTTCACACGCTGGCCAGAAGCTATTCCCATCCCTGACATAACATCAACGACTGTAGCCGCAGCCCTACTCAGTGGATGGATAGCTCGCTTTGGCGTTCCATCGTTCATCACCACGGATCAAGGCAGGCAGTTCGAGTCGACGCTTTTCGCGGAGCTGAACCAGTTACTGGGCATCAAACATCTACGCACAACGGCTTATCATCCGCAGGCCAACGGCTTGATAGAACGATGGCACCGTACGCTGAAGGCAGCTATTTGTACCAAAAACACCGCTCATTGGACCGACCACCTTCCCATCATACTCCTTGGATTGCGCACAGCGTACAAAGACGACATCAAAGCTTCGCCAGCAGAGCTGGTTTATGGAAGCACGCTAAAGATCCCAGCGGAGTTTTTCAATAGCAGCCCGATGACCAGCCTGCCAGACACCACCGAGTTCACCAAGTCGCTTAAGTATGCCATGAACACCATTCGCCCAACACAAACGGCCTGGCATGACAAACCAACACCCTTCGTCCATTCGGATCTTCGGACATGCAGCCACGTCTTCGTCCGGAATGACACCGTCCGCCCAGCCCTTACCCCGCCGTACCAAGGGCCTTACAAGGTGCTTAGGCGTAGTGACAAGTCATTCGAAGTCCTGATCAACGAGAGGGCAACTAACATCTCTATTGACCGCCTGAAACCGTGCTACTCACTCCAGCAACCCGAGCCAGTGACACAGCTTACGCCACCATCTGCAGCAGAGTATACGCTACCACCACCAGCGCTACCACCACCAGCGCTACCACCACCAGCTTCACCACCATCAGAGCCACCACCACCAGCTTCACCACCACCGACAGAGCCGTCACCTCCGAACGACTTCTCGACCGGAGTTACGCGTTCACAGCGACGTGTCATCATCCCCGTTCGTTACCGGTAACTCCAGTCTAGCAGGGGAGCACTGTGGCGACCACGTTATAGCCTCACCACAGTCCGGAGCTGACGTCAACCGTCAATTCAAAATATCGGGCACTCTAATTCGAACACCCTAATTCAAGCACCCTAATTCGAGCAACCTTATTCGAGCACCCTAATTCGAGCAATAGTTACCAACTTAGCCAGACTAAACTATTTCCCGTTAAAAGATTATAAAAGCCGTCGTTCCCACCACGCGTTCTCTTCTCTTTTCGTTCTCATCCGCTAGTGGACGTGCTCCCGTAACTGCGTAACCCGTGATAAAAAACATTGTAAAAAATTGTATTTTGTGACATCTTGGGAATCCAAATAAAAAAGTGGTCTACCCACGAGGTAGCCAAAAGGCTATTATAAGGATTGAGATAGGACAGCGAAACAATAATAACTAAAAAAATAATAATGATTTAAAATACTAAAAGAAATAAAGAAGCAGTAGATAAACTAATATATCAGTTGAATGAAAAGGATTAATATTGATAGGAACGGCTAAGAATAATATTCAAAACAAAAAATTGAATTACCCTTGGAAACAGATATAAATTAATCAAGCAATTTGCTTGAAAGGGCGAAAGAGCGTCAAGCGCAAGACAGGCCGGGCGAAATAGGAGAGAAAAGAAAGTTGGAGAGGAAGGACGGTAGTAGGGAGGATCGAAATCGACCGAATAAAGTAAAAAAAAAAAAGAAAGAACAAATTGTAGTAAAAGTGAAGTAAATCAGACGATAGTGAAAGATAAAATGTCCACCGATCACGACAGCTATATAGGTCATGATTAGATCAAACTTGTCGAAACACATTGCAAGAAAAAGACAGCAATATAATAATGGGTTGTAATATGCCATCTATTGTGCAAACCAATGAAGCTAGGGAGCTTTCGTTTTTTCTATGGATATTCGATTTTCTAGTCGTTTAACCGTCAACTCTATAACCGGATACCCGATATGATTTCGATTTTTAATCTTTAATAACTTTTTACAGAGAAGTCACAGCGACAAAAATTGTTAATGTATGTTTAGACTATTTTATTCTCTTTATTTTCGAGCAAAATAAAAATAATTTTTAAAAAACTCGAAACATGTTTTTTCTTCGATATACTGTTTGTACCCCTTACCTGTACAACCGGCATATCCGGGTATCCCATACATTTTGTATGGGGATGTTTCATTCATTTTATGCTAAAACTTTAATAACTTCTCTTCTAGTCGTAGGAGTTGCATTAAATTTGAAAAGAAAGTGTATACATTTGTTGTATAAAACAACGAGGTCGGCGAAAAGAGACAAATTGTTGTTTACAATTTGAGTTTATTGATAAGCCGTTGACAGCCGAACCGAAACGTCGCCGATTTGCCGTTACCAGAGGGAGCCAAGGATAATGTATTTAGAAGGTTGATTTTTATCGCTTTTGCTGGGCGACATTGTGGGGGACATCTGTCACTTTCTGCATACAAATTTCTTTACCCCGCACCAGCCCTCCCCGATTTTTATACCGGAGCCCCCGGAAGAGAAATGTCAAGTCGAGAAATGTCATTTTGCTCTGAACAACTTCACCTTGTCATTTATAACACCTTGGAGGGAGCAGAAAAAACCTCGCCGCGCGAATCGAAAAAGGGACATCGCGCTAGCGCCATGAGATCAAGTCACCGTCCAAATAGACATACAGCGAAAACGTCGCGCGCGAAAAAAAGTAGCTCAATTTTGCAAACAGAGCTACTCGCCGCGCGCGACAATTTTGCTTCATCCGAAATAATCGAATTATCTAGTTTTTTTACAAGCCAGATTAATGCCAAACACAAAAAATTAGATTTGAACACATTTCAACCTATTTTCGTGTGTTTTCAAATATAAAACAAGTTGGTTGACTGAGTCAAATGAGCTACTTTGATCTACACAAAGTGAAATTTATAGCTATTTTTCGTCACGCGCGACGTTGTCGCTGTATGTCTAACTGAACGGTCAGAAAGCACAGGAAAGCGTACGTGAAATTTTTTAACAATCTGCCGCGAAATTTACTTTGCTACGTTGTGAGATTTTGAGCAATAAAGTAGTGCAGTAAACGACGAGTTAAAAGATCACGTTTTAAGTTTCAGTTGAAGAAAGAACTTTGCTTCTAGAACAAAATTATATTCTTTGCCTTTGTTTAGTTGATAGAATTTTAAAAATTCTTTTGATTTTTGTTATCTTTCAACTAATGATCACTCACTTTTGCATCATTTCAAATCAGTAATATTGCAGGTGTTACGGAACTAATTTATTATTTTTCATGCAAATTTGCATGTTTGTTACTTAAGTTTAGTTTTTGCTATTGTACATTATTGTTATATCGTACGATAAGTGAAATTATTTTATGATGTGATATTTATGAAAATTTGTAATAGCCAGGAAAAGCAATCGCAAAGTTTAATGTAAAATGTGTAACATAAAGGTGAAAATGGGTACATCGTTCAATTTAGCACTCTCTCTTATGCTAGACTATAAATTATCAATCTTGGGCACTGTGAACAAAAAATGTACTTTTGTTCCAGAATTCTTCGTCAACCCAAAAGGAAGGATACCTGAATCAACCTTATTTGAGTTCAGTGAGAATGTATGTTTATGTTCATACGTCCAAACAAAAAAAAGTGCGTTATCCTCATGTCTACTTTTCACTATGACATGGAAATAGTGAAAAGAAAAACCAATAGGTGCCCAAGCGCCACAGATTAAGCTTAAACGACTGGAAAATTGAATATCCATAGAAAAAAAATGAAAGCTCCACAGCTTCATTGGTTTGATCAATAGATGGCGTATTAAAACTGATTATTATATTGCTATCCTTTTCTTGCAATGTGTTTCGACAAGTTTCATCTTATCATGACCTATATAGCCTTCTAACTTACTGAGCAAAAATCTATATGAATGGTCGCGTGGTCAGATACGTGGGTATCAACACCAACGACCATTACTCAAATCTCACTTGCTTCAGTGTTGGTGGTTTCCATTGGAATTTAGTATTTAAACAATCGTATCGCCGTTCTAGTTCTAGCGATGCATAACTTCAATGCGAAACCATACAACAGTACAGAGGAAATGAGAAAGCTCTCCTCCAAGCGATGAAGCTCAACTGGTTGGGGTATCCCACCAACAGAGAGCGCCACCAGTTTTTTTGCTATTTTTAGAATGCATGAGTCGTTTGCCGTCTGCTAAACGAAGTCTTTCTATATTCCATTTAGGTAGAGAACTTGAGTCGTTTAGAAGCCGTTTAGTGGTCGTTTAGTGGATTTGTGGCACTTGGGTGGCCACTGGCTTTTTTACAATATGTTAGATGTAGCAGCTCTTGCTGCATTCATATTGTACAAAGAAAACTAATCCTCAGTATAACACGTCTACAAACAAGAGACGTATGTTCATTCAACAACTGTGTGAACATTTGGCAACGCCAGAAATAGAAATTCAATCAAATAATATACATATTATGCGTCACTTCGGGCCACGTAGTGGTTATGAAAAGAGGTCCTATAAAAGCACCAGTTACTAATGAAACAATTACTCCAACTAAACGGGACGCTCGTGGTAGAGTTAAGCACACCGGGACTTGTTTCCTTTGTGTTAAAAAACGGTCTACTAGAAAAGTTTGTGATGAATGTAAGAAACCAGTTTGTGCACATCACTCCAAAATTATAACAAAGTGTGATCATTGTGGAGACTCAAATCAAAGAAATCAAATAAAAATTTATTTTCTTACTCTTTTTTCTTTTGCTGAATGTAAATTAAGCTTATATATTTACAGTCATTATCCGATATACGCTATCGTACGGGACCGAGCGCAATAGCGTATCTCGAGTTTTCGCGTATAGCGGATTCCTATGGAAAATAGTTTACACTACCGTTTCAAAGGTTAAACTATATCGCCCCAGAGTTTTGCATTAGAGTTTTTTGTAATAAAACAGGTATCTTTTGCACAAATTTAATGCAAAATGCATTAAGAGTACTAAGGAAATTCAAAAAGAGGATAAAATATTTCAAAGAATTAAAATATAAAAACACATGGAGCTGTCAAATTTAGAGGAATTGCGTACTGCGGATAATTGCTGTATAAGGAAAAGTTTGAAAAAAATAATTTAAAAATATTTCCTGCGTTTGAACTACACTTAAAAAAGTTGAAAATAAGTTACAGAATTCCATAATATATGCAGTATTATTGACTTGTTATTGGTACCATAACGAATAATCATAAGTTTAAGGTTATATAAAAATTATTAAATGAATTTTAAAAATTCTACCTATAACACGATGTCAAATTTTATTCAAAACCTACCACTAGAATAGAACCTATTCAAGTTTAAGCACTAAAAAGTTTAATCCCTCATACACAATGTATGGGATACCCGAGTATGCCGGTCGTAGAGATGAAGGTGTAAATTTGGTCATTGACACAACGGTTAAGCTTAATCTGTGGCGCTTGACCGTTCAATTAGACACAGAGCGACGTCTCGCGCGACAAAAAGTAGCTCAATTTTGCAAACAGAGCTATTCGTCTCACGCGACATATCTGCTTCGACCGAAATAATCGAATTGTCAAGTTTTTTTACGTGCCGAATTAATACCAAATGCAAAAAATAGATTGGAATGCATTTTAAGTCAATTTTATGTTTTTAAACAAAAAACATGTAGGTTTGCTGGGCCAAAAGAGCTACTTTGATCTACGCGTAGTGAAATTATGAGCTACATTTTGTAGCTCGCGACGTTTTCGCTCTATGTCTATTAGAACGGTGAGTCGGGAACCAAAGAATTGAACAACACTCCACGAACGAGCGCACAAGACCAGTAAACAACGACTTAAGAAATAATTACATTATCGGAATTGTCGAAAGATCAAACCTAGCATCTTATATGCCTTGTTAACAGTGTTGTCAATATGTAAACGGAAATTTAAATTACAGTCTACCCAAGCGCCACAGATTAAGCTTAAACGACTGGAAAATTGAATATCGATAGTAAAAAAATGAAAGCTCCACAGCTTCATTGGTTTGATCAATAGATGGCGTATTACAACTCATCATTATATTGCTATCCTTTTCTCGCGATGTGTTTCGACAAGTTTCATCTTATCATGACCTATATAGCATTCTAACTTTTTGAGCAAAAATCTATATGAATGGTCGTGTGGTCAGATACGTGGGTATCAACACCAACGACCATTACTCAAATCTCACTTGCTTCAGTGCTGGTGGATTCCGTTCGAGTTTAGTATTTAAACAATCGTATCGCCGTTCTAGTTCTAGCGATGCATAACTTCAATGCGAAACCATACAACAGTACAGAAGAAATGAGAAAGCTCTCCTCCAAGCGATGAAGCTCAACTGGTTGGGGTATCCCACCAACAGAGAGCGCCACCATCTTTTTCGCTATTTTTAGAATGCATGAGTCGTTTGCCGTCTGCTAAACGAAGTCTTTCTATATTCCGTTTAGGTAGAGAACTTGAGTCGTTTAGAAGCCGTTTAGTGGTCGTTTAGTGAATTTGTGGCACTTGGGTAGTGTAACCCAAGTGCCACAAATCCACTAAACGACCACTAAACGGCTTCTAAACGACTCAAGTTCTCTACCTAAACGGAATATAGAAAGACTTCGTTTAGCAGACGGCAAACGACTCATGCATTCTAAAAATAGCAATAAAGCTGGTGGCACTCTCTGTTGGTGGGATACCCCAACCAGTTGAGCTTCATCGCTTGGAGGAGAGCTTTCTCATTTCCTCTGTACTGTTGTATGGTTTCGCATTGAAGTTATGCATTGCTAGAACTAGAACGGCGATACGATTGTTTAAATACTAAACTCCAATGGAAACCACCAGCACTGAAGCAAGTGAGATTTGAGTAATGGTCGTTGGTGTTGATACCCACGTATCTGATCACACGACCATTCATATAGATTTTTGGTCAGAAAGTTAGAAGGCTATATAGATCATGATAAGATGAAACTTGTCGAAACACATTGCAAGAAAAGGATAGCAATATAATGATGAGTTGTAATACGCCATCTATTGATCAAACCAATGAAGCTGTGGAGCTTTCATTTTTTTTTCTATGTATATTCAATTTTCCAGTCGTTTAAGCTTAATCTGTGGCGCTTGGGATAACCATTATACACACATTTCCAAAGATTCCACAACTACCCTATCTTGAATATCTATATTGTGTACGGTTTTTAAAATATAATTATTACATTATCAAACATTATTTTAAATAAAATACACGATATAATAAATTCCAACTCTTCAACTTCTGTTATAAACTTTATATTCATAGATATTCGACATACGACTTTTTCGACTTACGCCTTGCTTTGGAACATTTTTTCGGTCCCAAATATAGTCGTATCTCGGGGGACACCTGTAGCGGATTCCTATAGAAAATAGTTTACATTACCGGTTCGAGGGTTGAAATATATCGCCACAGAGTTTTGCATTAAAGTTTTTTGTTATAAAACAGGTATCTTTTGCTCAAATTTAATGCAAAATGCATTCAGAACACTAAGGAAATTCAAAAAGAGCATAAAATATTTATATAAATATATAATTACTTAAAATATTTGCAAAAAACAATTGGAGCTGTCAAATTTAGAGGAATCGCGTACTGCAAATTCGCGTATATCGAGTATCGCGTACTACGAATAATTGTTGTATGTCTGAACTGAACTACAACTCGCTGAACATGTCTGTATACAGTCTGTTCCCGAGTTACGCGGTTTCTACGTTCCCAACGTTTTTCCCAAGTGCCACAAATCCACAAAACGACCACTAAACGGCTTCTAAACGACTCAAGCACTCTACCTAAACGGAATATAGAAAGACTTCGTTTAGCAGACGGCAAACGACTCATGCATTCTAAAAAAAGCAAAAAAGCTGGTGGCGCCATCTTTTTGTGGGATAACCCAACCAGTTGAGCTTCCGCGCTTGGAGGAGAGCTTTCTCATATCATCTGTACTGTTGTATGGTTTCGCATTGAAGTTATGCATTGCTAGAACTAGAACGGTGATACGATTGTTTAAATGCTAAACTCCAACGGAAACCACCAGCACTGAAGCAAGTGAGATTTGAGTAATGGTCGTTGGTGTTGATACCCACGTATCTGACTACACGACCATTCATATAGATTTTTGGTCAGAAAGTTAGAAGGCTATATAGGCTATGAAACTTGTCGAAACACCCCAAGCAGAAATTTTCGGACGATAACTCATACACTCTCATAATTTGACAAGCAATATATGACTGTATGTGTGGTTCTTCCTTTCGAACCATTTCGCTCTTCTACCCAAGCGAGTGAAAAAGTCACTTTTCGGCTGTGTTTTCGATTGATATTTCGTGCACGATTTGACAAACGAAATAGTGTACGAGATTCAGACTTTTTTCGGCACATATATGTTCGTTTGTCAAATCGTGCACGAAATATCAATCGAAAACACAGCCGAAAAGTGACTTTTTCATTCGCTTGGGACATTGCTAGAAAAGGATAGCAATGTACAGTCATTATCCGGTATACGCTATCGTACGGGACCGAGCGCAATAGCGTATCTCGAGTTTTCGTGTATAGCGGATTTGTATGGAAAAATAGTTTACACTACCAGTTCGAGGGTTGAAAAATATCGCCACAGAGTTATGCATTAAAGTTTTTTGTTGTAAAACAGGTATCTTTTGCATAAATTTAATGCAAAATGCAAAAAGGACATTAAGGAAATTCAAAAAGAGCATAAAATATTTCAAAGTATTAAAATATTTGCAAAAAACACATGGAGCTGTCAAATTTAGAGCAATCGCGTACTGCGAATTCGCGTATATCGAGTACAGGCGGTCCCCGAGATACACGGTTAATGGGGACCGAAAACGGCTGCAAAATACCGCGTATCTCGAATTTCCGCGTAAGTCGAATCTCGTGATTTCCAGCTGAAATATCACTAATTTTCGTGTAATTTTGCAAGTAAGGGGTGGTTTTAGTCACTTTATGAATTATTTGATATTATTCTGACTGAATATAACTGTTTTAAACCTTTTGAAATAGTTTTTAACATTCGATCAAAACGGAAATTATTTGGCAATTTGCAATTGATGTGTCAAATCAGTACAATTTGCTCAAAGAATTGTCAAATTTAGAAAACCGCGTATCTCCGAATCCGCGTATAAGAGGTACCGTGTATCTCGGGGACCGCCTGTACACCTCATTATATAGCGCGTGGCCACGGAGCTGAAAAAATGTTGAAAAAATTTTCAACTGTGTATCTCGGGGACCGCCTGTAGTTATAGCAGTTTTGGCGATCATCTCCCTGGTTATCCGCTTGTATATGTATTGATGGATTGTTTACGTTTTGCATGGTCAATATTTGGTAGAGATCAATTTGGGTGAATATTTTAGTTTATTAGAACACTGCCCGTGATTTTAAATGAAAATTTTCCTTCGAGAACTTAAAGCGTTCGCCAAACGCGGAAAACTAACTGTCAGTTTTCTTCGTCGATTCTTCTTTCACCTAGCTGTCAAAACGGGCTTATAAGACGGCGCTCTAGCAGCAATCTATTTTTCAGCAAGATTTCAACCGAAACTTTCACGGCTGTAACGGGTTCTCTTCGAAATCTTTCAACTTTTTGATTCAACGAGAACAGATAGCTTGCCGCCATCTTAGCTTGTTTATATACTGGTTTTGCACCCTTACTATTGTAACTGCCAAATAGAGATGTGACAGCGCTTTTGGTACCGAACCGAGAAAGCGTGTGTTCAAATCCTGATTTTTATGATCTTTTTTCTGTGCTTATTTATTTTTTTTATTAATATTTTCTTGCTATAATTAATATAAATAAAAATTATGTGAAACAAATTTAAAATAATACCTTTTTAAAAATCATAATAATTACTTTATGTTCACCCTTCATTATCAGGATGAGAGAAATATGTATTTAATTTCTCCTTTTATTAGAGTTATCGAAATGAGTTTGATATTTTAACACCTTTCAACGGGTTGGTCTTTAACAACCGAATAATGCAGACCATCTTTAATCAAGTGAAATAGCTCAGAGCTTAACGCAACCCAAGTGCCACAAATCCACTAAACGACCACTAAACGGCTTCTAAACGACTCAAGTTCTCTACCTAAACGGAATATAGAAAGACTTCGTTTAGCAGACGGCAAACGACTCATGCATTCTAAAAATAGCGAAAAAGATGGTGGCGCTCTCTGTTGGTGGGATACCCCAACCAGTTGAGCTTCATCGCTTGGAGGAGAGCTTTCTCATTTCTTCTGTACTGTTGTATGGTTTCGCATTGAAGTTATGCATCGCTAGAACTAGAACGGTGATACGATTGTTTAAATACTAAACTCCAACGGAAACCACCAGCACTGAAGCAAGTGAGATTTGGGTAATGGTCGATGGTGTTGATACCCACGTATCTGACCACACGACCATTCATATAGATTTTTGCTCAGAAAGTTAGAAGGCTATATAGATCATGATAAGATGAAACTTGTCGAAACACATCGCGAGAAAAGGATAGCAATATAATGATGAGTTGTAATACGCCATCTATTGATCAAACCAATGAAGCTGTGGAGCTTTCATTTTTTTACTATGGATATTCAATTTTCCAGTCGTTTAAGCTTAATCTGTGGCGCTTGGGAAGAGAACATAACACGTAAATCGTGCTATCGAATCTCACGCTCATATCTGGGAACACTTCAACAGTGCAGTGCTGAAGACGCTTGTAAGGTTTTCTTTTGACAGTTGCAATTTTAAATTTCAAATTAAAAGCGAAATTTTTCATTGACATATTTCAAAGGCATTTAATTACTGCTAAATGCACTGCTGATCGCCTTCAATTCGCCGGCGATTACAAGGCGATTAGAAGGCATTTAACCGAAATTTGCGGGTAGGGATATTTCTCCCATCTTGATAATGAAGGGCGAACATAGTGTAAATATTATGTTTTTTTAAAGGTACTATTTTAATTTTGTTTCACATAATTTTTATTTATATTAATTATAGCGAGAAAAAATTATTTTAAAAACACAGAAAAAAAGATTATAAAAATCAGGATTTGAACACACGCTTTCTCGGTTCGGAACCAAAAGCGCTGTCACTGCTCTATTTGGCAGTTACAATAGTAAGGATGCAAAACCAGTATATAAATAAACTAAGATGGCGGCAAGTTATCTGTTCTCGTTGAATCAAAATGTTGAAAAATTTGGAAGAGAACCCGTTACAGCCATGAAAGTTTCGGTTGAAATCTTTATTCGCCTTCTAAGGCGACTAAGGCGTTAAATGCCTTCTGAATGCCTTCAAAGCCGTTTAATGCTGGTAGGGCATAGCCTATTTTTATAGCAAAAGTTGAACGTCACTTTTTGACAGCATGGGTGAAAACATTTCCCCAAACAAGTTTTCTGACGACTTGCCTTACACACAAACAATCTTAGAATCTTCGTTATTTGCGCTGAAATACCTTGCCTGATCTGACGACTTGCCTTACACACAAACAATCCTAGAATCTTCGTTATTTGTACTGAAATACCTTAAAAAGCACTCAAAATATTTGTTATTGTAAGCTAAACCAAATCTGAACTAATTAAAATCCATTTTTGGATCAAAATAATGCCGTCCATGAGGACACCAATGTGTACTACGTATGTGTTGCTAAGGCAGCGGTCTAATGTTGTTGCGCGCAACATTGTTGCTCGGCAACATTTCGCTGAGGTGGTCTATGAATGTTGCTGGCAACATTTCGCTTTGACATTGTTTAGCGTCAAAAAATTGCCTATTAACAGCTCAGAGTTTATTTTTTATCATTCACTTGTTGAATAAAGTGTTGAAAAAACAAAATATACATCAAAAAATTTATTATAAATGCTTAAAATCCAAATTTAGTGGATGTCAACAAAACGCACACTGCTGCTGTGTCATTTCATACACCCGATTACCATGCCCAAGGTAAATAGAAAATGTTGCCACACAAAAATCAAATTGGATTGAATTTGGCATGCAACAAAGTTGCGCTAGCTGTCAAAATCCATACATTTTGCCAGCAACAATGTTGCGCGCAACAAGATTAGACCAGTGCCTAAGAACAAAGCGAACGGTTCCTATGGAAATTCATTTCACCCATTTTGTCAAAAGGAGCTTTATTTGATTCCGAAATTAGTTGTCAATTTGTATGGGACGAGACCACCTGGTCTTCATACACTTTGTTCGATACCCACCTGTGCTGTGAGTACCTTGGCTGTCAAAAGCTTCATACGGACGTCACACGAGGCGTAAACTCAAAAAGTTTACGCTTGATTTGTATGGGAGAGCGTAAACTTCCTGTCAAAAGATTTCAGGGTTGTATGGCTGAAATTCAGTTTACGCCAAAGTTTACGCTTCGTGTGACGTCCGTATCACAGCTACAGTAGATAGAATTCAATTCGGGACATTTTTAAGTTTGTTTACGCAGTTTGTCTCTTTTTCTTCTTAAAATTGCGTGCAAAATATTTAAAATAGCTTTTAATAATTATTGTTATACTTTTCAAACAATTATAACATCAAATATAAAGGATTTAAACTACAGTAGAACGTCGATTATCCGGGCAGCTCGGGACCGGACGGTTGCCGGTTAATCGATTTGCACGGATAATGGTCCAAGAAATGTCATTTTCATATAAAAATTATTATATTACTAGTTTTTGATTAGTTTTATGATTAATCCAACTTGAATAAATCGATTAATCGTTATTAAAATATTATTTTAATCAATAACCACAGGTTTAACAGCTGTTCATGAACAAAAATGAATTTCGAAAATACCCTTACGCCAGGACTCCACAGAGCATAACACGGAGCGCAACATAACAACTGACAGCTGCTAAACGCTTCAGAAAACGCTTTATTGCTGGTATCATATTTTGAACATCCTTAGTAGGCCACTCATTGCTCGTAGAAAAATTACCAGCCTACTGCGATGACCGAAAGTTAATGAAACGCTTTACCTCCTTTCCCAAGCGTTTTGGGAAGCGTTTGGCAGCTGTCAGTTGTTATGTTGAGCTCCGTGTTATGCTCTGTGGAGTCCTGGCGTTAGACACCTCAGAGCTACACAAAAATCTGGTTGCCCACTTGATTATCGCTGCAAATCAAAGTCCATATAATACAGAGGTCGATGCATAGCTCGATTTTGGTCCACCATTTTGAAAGCTTATTTTTGACAGTTAGATGAAAAAGCGTTCACAAACGATTCCAAACAACCATAAACTTTTTAGGGCTAGTTGTGCATTTTTTGCTCAAAACTTAGTTTAACTATACATTTCTTTCTCATGAACGTGGCATGGAGTAGTTTTTTCAGTAATTCATCACTTAAAAATGACCACAATGAGAAATCTGGCCTCTTAGCTTTGACCCTCTAGAGCTGCACAAAATTTCGTCGTAATTTCGGGCACTGATCTTGTTGTAATTGATAATTTTACTATAATTCTATCTTTTCTTGATATTCGTCAACTTTTTAAAGTACAATATTACAAACAAACGATGTAAAAATGACCGAAAATGCTTTCAGACCACTGCATGCACAACAACTAAAACCTCAATGTATGCTACGATAAAACTATTGAAGCTTTTTCATCCAGCTGTCAAAACTTTCCAACGCTTTTTGATCAAATGTTCTGGACGACTCGACCTCTGTATTATATATACTTTGCTGCAAATGTTCGCTGTACGTTTAAACAGCTGTCACATTTATGCGCACGGTTAAGCCGCCCGCCGGTTAATCCGCCCCCGGATAATCGACGTTCTACTGTATTGTGTGTACATAATTTATGTGTATGCACTGTATGTGTTTTGGCATGGACGTTTGTTTACATTTTTCAATAATAAATTTGAATGATTTCTATGTTATTATAGATGTGAATAACTAGTAAATTATGATTTGAATCTTCCCCCTGTAGGTGGATATTCATTTAAACTATGAAAATGCTTCATTTTCGAGACGAAAAGAAAGGCGTATTGCAGTGCATCATGACAGGTCTATAAGACATCGAACAGCTGACAGAGCACCTATCGAACAGAGTCGTGTTTGTTTGTCTCGTTGGATTGGTCCCAGAGCGCCGCCTAAGGCGGCGCTCTAGCAGCAATCGAACACGACATAAGACACGAACAAACCAAGGTGTTGTAAATGACAAGGTGAAGTTGTTCAGAGCAAAATGACATTTCTCGACTTGACATTTCTCTTCCGGGGGCTCCGGTATAAAAATCGGGGAGGGCTGGTGCGGGGTAATGAAATTTGTATGCAGAGAATGACAGATGTCCCCCACAATGTCGCCCAGCAAAAGCGATAACAATCAACCTTCTAAATACATTATCCTTGGAACAAACCCATATAATCAAATGGAGGTGCACTGTCAGACACAAACAAACAAACAAGACAAACCTCGAGTCGAACATGTCAGTTGATTCTGTCTGTGATGTTCGATACCCACCTGTGCTGTGAGTACCTTGGCTGTCAAACACTTCACAGCTACAGTAGATAGAATTCAATGCGGGACATTTTCAAGTTTTTTTTACGTAGTTTGTCTCTTTTTCTTCTTAAAATTGCGTATTAAATATTTAGAATAGCTATCAATAATATTTGCAATGCTTCACAATCAATTATAACATCAAATATACAGGTTTGAAACGTATAAAACTATTACGTGTACACAATGCATGTATATGCACTGTATGTGTTTTGGCATGGACGTTTGTTTACATTTTTCAATAATAAATTTGAATGATTTTTATGTTATTTTTGATATGAATAACTAGTATATTACTTGTTGAATCTTCCCCCTGCAGATGGATGTCCATTTAAACTATGAAAATGCTTCATTTTCGAGTTGATAAGATAGGCTTATTGCAGTGCATCATGACAGGTCTATAAGACATCGAACAGCTGACAGAGCACCTATCGAACAGAGTCGTGTTTGTTTGTCTCGTTCGATTGGTCCCAGAGCGCCGCCTAACTTGACCTGATATCTTTACGGTACTTGACCTGAACTCATTAATACACCTTGGGTGTGTTTGGTAGCGGCCTCAACCTATTCACCATGATTGTGATGGCCCCTCATTTCACATAAAACTTTGGTCATGTCATCATCTTGATGTGCATGCGCAGCTGTTCTTCTGTTTTTGTGGTTTTGCATTTTAGCAACGAATTTTTCCATTCGCATTGGATCAATAATTCGTGGTTAAATTGTTTAGATAAGAAAGTTGGTTGTACTTCTGATTATGGAATAATCTATATTCATAAGTTACTGGTTTGTACAGTCTCGATTCAATTGTTAAAACTGGGTGTAGGTTTCAACATCAGATTATTTGTAAATTATTTTAGCACTCTTTCTAGACTCACTGGAGAGGATTTAGAGAAACATACCAAAGTAAACTTAATTTCACCGTCGTTCGATTATTACGTACACCAGGTTGGCTAGACTATTTTCACAATGGCAATGGTGAGATTTATTTTGCATGTAAAATATTTGTAATTGAATTATCCTACGTTAAAATCTCAAATCTTTTTTTATTAGATTATGAAAGCAGCAAAATGTCCCACCGATGAGCTGTCGCTGAAGAACAGAGCTATAGTCAACGCAGGCGACTTTCCCGCTGATGTCAAGTAAGATTATAAAAAAAATCTGATAATTTCATTTATTGCATTCGTTTAGACCAGTAATCTAAAACGCTTTGAGTGAACATCACCTTTTCTGGGATATTTAATGTAAGCTGCTATTCATTGACAACTTAAACATAATCATTTAACTCTCTTAACACGTTCAGCTCGGTGCTGATTTTCATCAACTTTCCGTTGCGCCGGCATGTAGAATGTTAGTGGATGATTTTGAACCTAAAATGTATGCTGCCAAATTGAGTTTTTTTTGCTATAATTTCAATTCTACCCTGTTCATCAACATTGTTGTGCATGGGATGAGGTTTTTATCGACCACAATAATTCTTAGAAAACTATTATTTCATCTGCGCACCACTGCTGTACATGTAGGTGGAGTACGGTTGTGTGTAATGTTTGTTGTTTCCCTAGCAAAAGACCAATGGGAAGCCCCTTCCATCGGCATACGGGAAAATCACTGGCAGGCCCTTTGGCCTGCCATCGGGCCGAACGTGTTTAATAGCTTTTCACCGATGAACATGAGTACGTTGCTGAGCGAGTGGATCATTAACATTTTCAGCTATTTCAAAAGGGTTTGACCTTTAAGTAGGCAACCGGATACACGGGTATTTTTTTCATCTTTAATCAGCAATAACTTTTGATTCATTGCTTGTATTGACTTAGAATTTTCAATAGCCTCCCAACTATTGATTTCCCATTATTTGGCGCATATATTGTAATTTTAAAAAAGCAGTAAGTTTTTTTTTTATTTTAAACTTTACAACTTTACAAAGATTACTATTCCAGCTCGTTGCGGCAAGGTCATTTCTAGCCGACGTCATAAAAAATGTTGTTAGGTTTGAAATGTCTTGAAAGAGTTTGGAATTCAGGTGTCCGAGTTATTGAAGGTATTTTACAATTACAGTGGAACCTATCATAACGAGTTGTTCACAAAACAAACAAATCAAAATGCTATGTATTTCTGGTGCTTTTTACGGTACGGATGTGAAATCAAGACCATGATCTATAAATGTTAAGTATTTCTGTGATTTTGATTATCGCTCAAGCAAATAACAGCTTTGATGCTAAGTAATCACTTCATATAATTACGTACACGTAACGTATAATAATTACATTGATTGTTTACGTTTCGTTTGGCTTGAATTTGACAGATGGCGCTACGCACTGTGGTGAACGAAATTAAAAAAAATTGGAGTGCATTATCAAACGCTAATTTGTCAGTGAATAAAACGAGTTATGAGTTAAACGACACATCATTTTAAAGCTTAACTCTTCTTCTTTCTGTTTTTGTGCATAACATGTGTCAAAATGTGTTAAATAATGTAGAAAACATAGGAAAACGTTCATCTCGATAGGGCTGTCGAAATTGACCGTCTCGTGTACGACCAAAAAACTCAACGTAACCGTACAACCGCCTATCCGGGTAGGCCATGCATTTTGTATGGAAGAATGATGTTTTTCGTGGTTAAAAGCGTATATCTTTTGAATTACTTGTTAGATTTGAACGAAAACTGTCTTATAGGCTCGTCACAATGTATTATACATTTTATACAAATCCATTCGCGGGCTGGATTTAATGTTGAGGCGGGCCGCATTTGGCTCACCTGCCGTACTTTGCCGACCGCTGGTTTAGAAGCTTCAGGAATGAAGTAATGGTAAAGGTTGACTGTCTTAATTGCCATTAAAGACCGAATTGTCTCAATGATAGTAATCATTATTCAGATAGAATAAATTACAGCTTTGCACTGCTTGAACATTTTTTTGGTGCATGAATTCTAAATTAGGCAAACATATTTTAAAATATGAATGATTCCTTGACAATAGCCGGCATCGCGAATAAATGAACACGTTTTAACAGTCGTTTAAAGTTTATTTTGGTTTAACTGAGTTCATTTGTTGTTCATTCCTGTTAAAATAAACGATCGTCAAGACAGTTAATGACTGCTCGATATCGCATATAGGCAAACACGGGGAAAAAATTCGAGCAGTATAATTAAACGACTGTTAATTTGTATCGCATACGCTCTTGACAGTCGTTTGTTTAACGACGGCATAGGACCTATCGTTAAAATTAACAAATGAACTCAATGCGTTTGCGATGCCTAATCCTAGCAATTTTTAACGACTCTGGTTAATTTTTAACAACTGTTAATTTTAAACCATTTCTTTCGCGATGCCAGCTAATGTGTTTTCTTTACGTGCGTAAAACCCATCGAGATTCATTTCATACAACCGATAGCTTTGACTCGACTTTCTACCATTCTGTTGTTTGTTACCTTCTTCTTTTTATTTGGTACAACAATTGTTATCGGTCAAGACGCTCTCACATACATATCATTTAAAGTTGGTGTCCTTTCTGAACAAAAAGAGATCGCGCTCTCTCCCACGACTTGGCCGTGTGGTTTTGTTTACAGAGAATTTAACTTTCGCCCACGCGCTCTAAAAATATCCACACCATATTCGGGATTCACCTTTCCTGCACCGCTTTATCCTCAATCAGCTGTTCGGTAACCTGCGAAAACAAACACTACTCACCAGGACATGATTCTCACCAACACTATCACATCACCACAGCCGACTACTTCTTACTCGATCTCTACCGCGGTTATTCAAACAAACGCTGCATCAACAACAGAACCGCAAATAAATATTGATGGCAACTCTTCCGCATCACCTTTTTTACACAAACAATAACGTGTCCGCGCCGACACGATGTTTCACTAAAGGATCCATTCTATATCTTCTATCAAAATGCTAGAGGTTTACGTACTAAAAATACCGAATGCTTTACCAGTACAGCTATTTCCAAGTGGGATGTGATCGTTCTTACCGAAACCTGGCTCACCGATAGTTACCCATCTTCTCTATTGTTTGACAGCCACCGCTACAATACCTTCCGATTGGATCGCTCTGCCATAAAATAGTGACAAATGTATTGGTGGAGGAGTTCTCATTGCCACGAATAACAAATATGCGGCTTCGCTGTGCACTACTAACACATCATCAATTGAGTGTCTTTGTGTGCGTGTAAAAGTTTTGGATGTTTCCCTAGTCATCGGCTCATTCTACCTCCCTCCTGACCAAGATGCCAACCCCGATGTTATAAATACTTTCTGTACTACGCTACATGAAACTAGGGAAAAATATAAAGACGATCATTTGATTAATCTCGGAGATTTCAATCAACCCAATCTTAAATGGATTACTCGCAACGATTTTCCTTCGCTTGACTTCAGCAACTCCCGCATACATCCTACCTGCCAAATTCTCCTCGACGAAATTAATTTGGCCGGCCTTCAGCAAGTTAATTCAATCACCAACTGTAACAATACTATACTTGATTTAATTTTTGCGGATGACCAGACCGTTGAACGATTGAGCCCATTAGAACTGAGTTTAGAATCTATAGTTGAACTTGATCCACATCACCCTGCTCTACTTACCAGCTTCATGGTTCCGCAACAGAATTTGTCGTCTTCTGAGTCCCCAGAACGGAGATAATTGAACTTTAGACGTACAAAATTTGATGAATTAACAATAGCGCTAACTCAAACCAATTGGGAATTATTAAAGTCTAACCACGATATCAACGATAGCGTGTTAAGCTTCACAAATCATCTAAAAGGATTATTCGAACAGTTTGTTCCCTGCTTTAATCCTCCATCGAAACCACCGTGGGCTAGTAACGCGTCGCCAAACGCCGGAGATCTAATGCCCAACAAAAACTGCGCAGTCTTCGAAACAGCACCAACCAAGCAAACTTTGCTCGCGGTGCTCGGATTTACAAACAGTTAAACCGTTTTGCGTATGCTGACTACGTTAGAAAGATCGAATTCATATTCAAAAAGGATCCACTTGCATTCTGGAAATTCATACGAAATAAGAAATCCTGCGACCGTCTTCCAGCTGTAATGAACTTCAAGGGAAACATCATTTCGGGTGTAGATGACCTCTGCAAAGGTTTTGCAGAACATTTCGCTTCCGTGTACACCTGCAATTCTTCGAAACCTCTCAACCTATCTTCAGCACTTTCCGCAATCAACGACGCAGTTGACTTATCCGCATCTATTATCAGTGAAGATGAGGTCGATGCTGCCATATCGCAACTGAAGCTTTCGTATGCCTCTGGGCCGGACAACATTCCCAGTGCAAATCTTATTCACTGTAAGGCTGCTCTTTTGCCTATTCGGACTCAACTTTTCAACAAATCCTTACAGTCGAAATGCTTCCCGCAAATATGGAAATCTTCTTACATGTTTCCTGTCTTTAAAAAAGGAGACAAATCTGATATTTGCAATTTTCGCGGAATTTCTATGTTATGTGCTTGTAGTAAGCTGTTTGAAAAAGTTATGTTCCGCCACATGTCCTACGCTTTCCTGCCTGTTATATTTGTTATGCAACACGGCTTCATGCTTAAACGTTCGATTGAAACTAACCTGCTTCATTTGCTTCAATTTTGCTACTCCAGTATTGACAAGGGCCTCCAGGTTGATGTCATTTATACCGACTTCTGCGCTGCCCTTGACAAGGTCAACCACTACTTACAGGGTTTTCGAGGATTATATAGACATGTTCAGCGAGTTGTAGATTCGTTCAGGCATATAATAGACTCTTTCAGCGAGATATAGAATTTTTCGGAAGTAGGTGTAGACATGTTCGGTTATACTGTAGAGCTGTCACTTTCGTACCCCTTGGACTGCAAGTTGGATCATTCTCATCAGAAGGTAAACAAACGGTTTTCGAAAAAATATGCCTTTTTCAACTAATTTATGTATTAAACAGCTTGGAGAATGATTATTAGCTACTTTTAGGACTTTTAAGAATGAAAAATTGAACCCTGCGGCACAGTGTGTAAACAAAACAAATGACAGCTCTACAGAATCGCTGAACATGTCTACGCCTACTTCCGAACAATTCTATATCTCGCTGAAAGAGTCTATTATATGTCTGAACGAATCTACAACTCGCTGAACATGTCTATATAATCCTCGAAAACCCTGTATTGCTTGCTAAATTATTAAAATATGGTGTACACTCAAATTTTTTAGCATGGTTAGAAAGCTACCTAACGAACCGTTGCATTAATGTAAAAATTGGAAAAACTTTTTCTGACCCTTTCTGTAACTTTTCTGGTGTTCCGCAAGGAAGCATATTGGGGCCATTATTATTTATTATATTTATTAACGATATTGTGTTTGCTGTTCCCAACGTCAATGTTTTACTATATGCAGACGATCTTAAGATGTTCCTTGCTGTTGAAAATTCAAATTACTGCGAAATACTTCAAGATTCCGTAAACCATTTTTTGACGTGGTGCCATGATAACGAAATGTCTGTGAATGTACAAAAATGTAACTGCATTACTTTCTCTAAGAAAAGGATTCCAATAACTTTTAAGTACAAAATAGGTCAAGACAGTGTGCCGCGGTCATCTGTAGTTCGTGATTTAGGAATAATGTTAGACAGTAAACTTATATTATCGTGCCATTTCCACACAATCGTCTCAAAAGCATTAAATACGTTGGGTTTTTTTCTACGTGCTTCTTCCGATTTTAAAGATCCTTTCTTTCTTAAATCGTTATACTGTGCCCTAGTCCGTCCTATACTAGAATTTGCTTGCGTTGTTTGGTGTCCAAACCCAGTGACCTATATAGACATGATAGAAAAGGTTGAGAAAAAGGTGACACGCGCTATGTTTTATCGTCTTCCTTGGTCAAACCAAATGCCACGCCCCCCGTACCATGTCAGGTGTCAGTTATTTGGTCTCGAAACTTTAGGACACAGGAGAAAGAATGCTCAATGTATTTTCATGCATAAATTATTAAATGGGCTTATTGATGCACCTGAAATTTTAAATCTGATCAGCTTTTCTGCACCTACTAGGGATCTTAGAAGCAGGTCTTTAATCAGGATCCCATTTCGATCTTCTTCATTTGGCACTAACGACCCTTTAATTAAAATGTGTGTCAGCTACAATAGACTTGAATCATCTGCAGATTTTCATATCCCTGTTTCTCGCCTTCGTCAGATATAAAGGGCTAGTGTTATTTATGTTTAAGTTGTTTACTAATTAAGAATTTGTATCTGTTATTTAGGCCTATTGCCCGATAACGTAAATAAATAAATAAATAATAATAAATTGTACCACTAGTGGGCTTGGCTTTCAGAGACTTACTGATTACACACTGTTATAGCTAGCGCGGATTTTGCGTTTCGCGTGGATTTTGCGTTTCGCGCGGAGTTTGCGTTTAGCGCGGATTTCGCCCGTTTTTATTCCTTATTGGCTCGGATTTTGAGTAAATGATTTTTTTTTAAATCGTCATTATTTTTACTTCTGTGTCAAACACCTTACAAGTTTCTACAATTACAATCACTTTTTATTGTACTTTAATCGTGTGCATGAGAACAGTTTTGTCGCGGTATACCGGAGTATTAAGATAGAGAACTTATCCGTTCGGATGCTCCTATTTATACCTTCTCTCTCTCTCTCGCTCACGCTCGCGCGCCTATTCCTTCTCGCGCACCTGTCCTTTCTCACGCACCTACGCACTCTCGCGGGGCTATGCATTTCTCGCGCTCATTATGCGTGTCCTGCCCGACTCTCTCGTTATCTTCTAAGCTCTCTAACTATCTACTTGAGACCCTAATTAACCCTTAACATCGCAGACCTCAAGTGATGAGAAAAGCTGTCCTTTCCAATTCACTTAATTTGTACAGGCGAACACCACACACCCAAGAATCGAAATCGATAAACTTCTCGCTCGAACAATTGTTACATTAACATATTGGACAAAAAAAAAAAAAATCACAAACAGAGGACGATGAGTTTAATTTAGCTCCAACTTTTATTCTGATACTCAAAGTGAAACTGGACGGCAGTCATAGTATCAATGGCAAAATGAGAAAGCTGGGTTTATTTGAATGAAATACGATTATTAAATACAATTTGAATGCCAAAATACTAAATACAGAGGATTCAAAATCCGGCCAAGATCATGTTCTTCCATCTGTAATCCGCTTTTCTTTGCACAGATGATTTTCCCCTGGGGAAAATGTTTGAAGCGCCTTAAGCTGCTAAACTTCTTTAAGACCACCTTGTCATGATAAGCAAGGCTGGCCCAAAAGTCTACCATAGCCTTGAGCGCAAAATAAACAGCACGGTGATTCGTGAAAGAGAATTCCAGTTCGTTGATACAGAGTAGTGTTGGGTCATACGATTCATTTCATGACCCGACCCGGAGTCGGGTGCGAGCCAGCCTGAATCGATTCCGACCCGTGGGTGCAGCGGGTGCGCTAGGTCGGAGTTGGAATCAAATCCGACCCGCGGGTGCAATGAGTTCGGGTCGACCCGAAAGATCAGTAGGTGCGAGAAAGCATAAGCGACTCCGACCCGTTGGTGCAACGAGTTCGGGTCGGATTGAACCTATTTTGACTCGACCCGACCCGAACTCTCTGCCCCAACGGGTCGGAGTCGCTTATGCTTTCTCGCACCTACCGGAGTCGTTGCACCTACTGAACCTACTTGTACCTTTCTGGTCGACCCGAACAACTCCGGGTCGCTTACGGATGGCTCCGACCCGTTAGGTTCGGGTCGACCCGCCCATCACTAATACAGAGTCATAAACAATGCTGTCTAGTTTGAAATGCATTGCAATCAGTAAACTATTGTCGTAAAGGACTAGCTTGACTAAAATGATCAGATGCCGCGGGCCAGGAGAATGCAGTTTTTGGTCATTTTTGCACCAAATACATCATACAATTTTTGAAACAAAGTTATTGGTTCATGATACGACAATGGCAATGTAGGCAATGAAATTCGGTTATATTGTAGATTTTCTGTGGGGTACATTGCTCTTACTCGTCAGTGTAATTTAGATTTTGACTAGCGTGTCTTGTGGCGGCTAACCGAAGCATTTTATCAAACAATTGGGAGCCGCTTTAAAAAAAACATTATTTTCCATGTTTTTTACTGAAACTGGACTCCAAAAGCATTATAATTAGCGGGTATCGCGAAAGAAATGGTTTAAAATTAACAGTTGTTAAAAATTAGCCAGAGTCGTTAAAAATTGCTAGAATTAGGCATCGCGAACGCATTGAGTTCATTTGTTAATTTTAACGATAGGTCATATGCCGCCGTTAAACAAACGACTGTCAAGAGCGTATGCGATACAAATTAACAGTCGTTTAATTATACTGCTCGAATTTTTTCCCCGTGTTTGCCTATATGCGAAATCGAGCAGTTGTTAACTGTCTTGACGATCGTTTATTTTAGTAATGGGCGGGTCGACCCGAACCTATCGGGTCGGAGCCATCAGTAAGCGACCCGGAGTTGTTCGGGTCGACCCGAAAGGTACAAGTAGGTTCAGTGGGTGCAACGACTCCGGTAGGTGCGAGAAAGCATAAGCGACTCCGACCCGTTGGTGCAGCGAGTTCGGGTCGGGTCGGGTCGGATTGAACCTATCTTGACTCGACCCGACCCGAACTGCACCAACGGGTCGGAGTCGCTTATGCTTTCTCGCACCTACTGATCTTTCGGGTCGACCCGAACTCATTGCACCCGCGGGTCGGATTTGATTCCGACTCCGACCTAGCGCACCCGCTGCACCCACGGGTCGGAATCGATTCCGACTGGCTTGCACCCGACTCCGGGTCGGGTCGTGAAATGAATCGTATGACCCAACACTAGTTTATTTTAACAGGAATGAACAACAATTGAACTCAGTTAAACCAAAATTAACTTTAATCCGATTAAACCAAATTTGAGATCCGGCACAACCAAGGACTGTGTAGGAACGAAGTCCTATTATATAAAACGATTTGACAAAGAACCAAAAGCTCGTTACAAGCAGTTTGACATCAAAGAGTACTTTTCGATTCAAATTTTAATTATGAATTATTAATAATCAATCGTCCAGACTGAATTGCAAGAAAATGTATATTAAATTGATATGGAATGGAATTGAGAGTATTGTGAGAAAAACTCACGAATTTTCTCGGTTTCTTTCCTAATAGCATATAAAAATGTGTCGGTTGTGAATTCAAATGTGACACGTTAAAATGTCCTTTTGCTACTGTATTTATTTATTTATTTATTTATTTATTTATTTATTTATTTAAATACAATTATCTGCCTCAGAGGGCTAAATATAGGGAAACTTACTGACTAAACTTAAAATTAATGATAACAAACAAATACTTAAATCTAACTAGACAAACATATACTAGACAGCAAGCAATTTGTAACACAGGCAACACAAGTAAGATGAAAGATTTAGGATGGGGAAACAAAAAGGGAGTCAAAGAACTGAAGGAAAAGGGGGCGAAGGGATTGAGGGGAGATTTGTAAAATCAAACACACCAGAGGCACTGTTGAAGCGATGGAGGGATCGAAAAAACGGATCAATGGTGCCATAAAGCGTTCTTCTCGACGGGATTTGAAGGAAATCGCGGCGTCGAAGAAAGTGAGCAGGCGCGTACAGCGGTATTCTGTTAAGTAGTGAAGGACAATCAATCTCGTTCCGAAGCAAACCGCTGATAAGCAAAGCTTGAGAAGCAGAGCGACGATCGTGCAGGGTCATCAAACCAAGCATACTACACCGGACTTCATAAGGGGGAAGAGAAGCACCCGATTGCCCTAAAAGACGCCTAATGGCAATACGGGTGAATCTGCGTTGAACGCTTTCAACCCTTTCAATCCATACCGAGCTGACTCCACACAATATTAGCGTATTCTAAAATAGGGCGGACTAAGCTACAGAAAAGGTCTTTAAGGCATATAGGGTCACGCACATCTTTTGCCATAGCACAAATCATTCCTAGTACATTGGCATGGTTAAAGGTGCGCTCAATATGTTGATTGAATGATAGCTTTGCATTAAGGAGAACCCCAAGATCACGAATGACATTAACACGATTTACAGGGTTTCCCACGATTTATTGGTTGGTTCCCTTCAATTTTTGGTGAGTTCCCATATTTTTTGGGTGCGTTCTTACGATTTTTTGGCCGTTTCCCAGAATTGTTTGGTCAAATTGTATTGATATCCAATCGGAAAATACCAATAAATTATGAGAACGAACCAAAATTCTATGGAATACGATCAAAAAATCGTGGGAACGCACCAAAAAATCATGGGAACTGTCCAATAAATCGTGGGAAAATCTGTAATACAACAGAGTAAAATAAAAGAAAGTAAATAAAAAGTAAAGGTCTCAAGACACTACCCTGGGGTGGTACACCCGACGAAAAATGAAACTCATAAGAAAACCCGTCATTCAATTTAACACAGCAAAACCAATTCGATAGAAATGATAGTAGCCATTCAAGAAAGAAATGAGAGAAACCAAGTTTCTTGAATTTAGCAATGAGCAGAGAATGGGGGATTTTATCAAACGCAGCTTTAAAATCACTATACACAGCATCAACCTGCAAGCCTGAGTCCATATTTGAGAGTGCTGAGGAAACAAATTCCATAAGATTAGTAGTGGTGGAGCGGCCAGCCATAAAGCCATGTTGATTTGGAATGATCCACGATTTAACCATTTCCATAAGAGGTAAACGAATCACAGATTCAAAGACTTTGCTGAACGTAGATAAAATAGATATGCCACGATAATTAGAGATACAACCACGATCACCCTTTTTAAAAACTGGCCTAATCCATGCTTGTTTCCAAATATTCGGAAAAGTAGCCGTGGACAAAGAGAGATTAAAAAGGAAAGAAACAGGAAGGGATAGTGCTTCACGACAATGAAAGAGTAAAGCAGCAGGAATACCATCAGGACCCGGCACTGAGGATGGTTTAAGGTTACCTAACGCACGTAAAACAGAAGCAGTGCTTACAGAAACAAATTCAACATTCAGGACATTGAGAGGGGTGAATGAAAGACTGGCCTCAAAGCTTGCAGAGTTATTTAAACCATTTTCATAGACACACGAAAAATGATCAGCAAAAAGCGAACGAAGGTCATTCGGGCACGTAGCAAGCACATCACCAAATGACATACTAGTAGGGAGGCCATTATTGTTTCTCATAGAGTTTATGTAATTCCAAAACGCTCGAGGATTTGAACGGAAACAAGATTGAAGACGCAAAACATATAATTTATGGCGATATCTGTTATATGATCTGTAAGCGGATGCTACATATTTAAATAACCTACGCGTGTACGGTGAACGCCAAGTCCGGTAAGCACGTGTGTCCCGATTTCGATCCCTAAGCAGAGAGCGCAGATGGCGGTCGGACCATGGAGGGGAAGGAGGTGGTCTGAAGGGAGGAGAACAGGAGTTTAAGGAAGTGATAAGGATAGCATTGAACTGTGTTACAGCCTCATTGATGGACGTACATTCAAACAAAAATGACCAATCAATAGAGGAAAAAATTACACACAGCCTAGCATAGTCAGCCTTCTTATAATTATAAATAGGACTAAGATTAACACTTTGCGCAGAAACAGGTAAGTTGGCAGTGGATAGATATTCAGCCATTTGGGTAGTGCAAAAAAAAATGGACGCATCTGGGTAAGAGAAAATTAGAGTTGTTATAGATTAAGAAAGGTGAATGAAAAGGCGATAAATTTCCCATGCCAGAAATCGAAGACATTCTCGACAGCTTGGGTAAATCCCAATACTTCACAATACTTGATTTTAGGTCTGGATTTCACCAGATTGAAATGCACCCCGATTATCGTGAAAAAACGGCATTCTCTACTAATTATGGCCATTTTCAATTCACTAGAATGCCATTTGGGCTAAAAAATGCACCGGCCACATTTCAACGAGCGATGAATAACATCCTATCGAATCTCATTGGTAGAGTTAGCTACGTTTACTTGGACAATATCGTCATCATAGGAAACAGTTTAGAATCACATTTGGAAAATGTTTCAACAGTATTTGCACGATTATCACAATTTAACCTTAAAATTCAATTAGACAAATGTGAATTTTTAAGAAGGGAAACTAAATTCATTGGCCACATCATTTCCCCTGAAGGCATAAAACCTAATCCAGATAAATATAAAAAAATATTAGAATGGCCATTACCTACAAACGAAAAACAAATACGACAATTTCTTGGAATGTCCGGGTATTATCGCCGCTTCATTAAAGATTATTCTAAAATATCAAAACCTCTTACTAAATATTTAAAAAAGGATCAGATTATAAATACCACAGACCCAGAATACATAGAATCATTCAGCAAATTTAAAAAAAATAATAGCCTCTGCGATACTTGCGTATCCTGATTTCTCTTTACCCTTTATACTCACTACTGACGCAAGTAATTTTGCCGTAGGTGCAGTACTCTCCCAGATCCAAAACAAACTCGAATAGCCAATCGCGTTTGCTTGTCGAACACTGAATAGAGCAGAGAGTAATTATTCTACCATCGAGAAAAAAGCTCTAGCAATCATTAGGGCGATTCGAAACTACAAACCTTACAGGGTTTTCAATGATATTATTGACGTGTTCAGCGAGTTGTTGATTCGTTCGGGCATATAATTGACTCTTTCAGCGAGATATTGATTTGTTCGGAAGCAGGCGTTGACAAGTTCGGCGATACTATAGAGCTGTCACTTTCGTACCCCTTGGACTGCAGCTTGGATCATTCTCATCAGAAGGTAAACAAACGGTTTTCGTAAAAATATGTTTGTTTTAACTAATTCATGAATTAAACAGCTTGGGAAATGATTATTAGCTACTTTTAGGACTTTTCAGAATGAAAAATTGAACCCTGCGGCACAGTGTGTAAACAAAACAAATGACAACATTACAGAATTGCTGAACTTGTCAACGCCTGCTTACGAACAATTCAATATCTCGCTGAAAGTGTCAATTATATGCCCGAACGAATCAACAACTCGCTGAACATGTCAATAATATCATTGAAAACCCTGTATCTTTTCGGAAATCATCCTTCATCAATTCTTCATTCAACCATTTATCAAAACATGCATGAAAAATAATAGAATTCTAAATTGGAGGTTAGAGTTAGAGAATTATCAATATTCTGTAGTATATAGTGTAAGGGAAAGCTAATGTAGTTGCAGATGCTCTAAGCAGAAAAACTGAACTTCCCAGTGAGAGTAACGCACAAAACATAAATATTACAGAAACAGTTCATTCAGCAGATACATCAGACTATTTTTTTGAAAGGCCCGTGAATTATTACCACAATCAAATAATATTCGAGCAATGCGATCAAGATCAGGATTTAATAGAAACTCGTTTCCCACATTATAGAAGAACTATTATAAAAAGAACAGAATACGATGGAAATATGATAACAAACATTCTGCAAAAGTACCATAATGGAAAACAAAAGGCAATATAATTCGAAAATGTCTCACACCATTAATACAAAATTCGTTCAAGAATCATTTTAACTGCTGCGGTTATATGATTATGACACACTCACAAGTCAAAGATGTGGCGTCAATCGAAGAACAAAACCAGCTCATATCAAAGGAACACGAAAGGGCTCACCGGGGCATAAACGAAGTCGAAAGCCAAATGAAGAGATCATTTTTCTTCCCCAAAATAAAAGCATATCAAATCAGCAGTCAACACGTGCATCGTATTCAATGAACACAAATATGAGCGGAAGCCGTATAATATCAAGATCTCGCCGAGACCGATCACCAAAAAGCCAATGGAACGCGTTCACATGGATATTTTTCCATTAACTCGAAAAGTTTTCATTCAATAGTGCGTTTTCGAAATTCGCACAAATGATACCAATTGAAACTAAAAACTTGATAGATGTTAAAAGTGCACTAACAAAATATTTCGGTAGTTTTGGAACTCCAATGCAAATAGTCACTGATCATGAAACGAAGTTCAGATCAGTACAATTAAAAAATTTCTTGAGCAGTTTAGGCGTTTCACTGACATACGCATCATCCTCAGAAAGCAACGGCCAGTTTGAAAAAATGCATTCGTCAATAATAGAAATCTACAACACAAAAAAGCACAAATTTTTAGACATGAATACGATAGATATCATCGCCATATCGATTTCATTGTACAACGCGACTGTTCATACAGCAACAGGCTACACCCCAAACGAAATATTGTTCAACCAATTGAATCACACAAATCCCATTGTTGTGTTTGCCTATATGCGATATCGAGCAGTCATTAACAGTTTTGCCGGTCGTTAATTTTAACAGGAATGAGCAACAAATGAATTCAGTTAAACCAAAATTATCTTTAAACGACTGTTGAAAAGAGTTCATTTATTCGCGATGCCGGTTAATGTAACCGGTATACGGTAATTTGTCAATTGTTGCACACTCAAGGGAACAGTGAATGTATTTCATATGTTTGAGATGGATAAAATTTCAATATTATTGTTATGTATGTCTATTATGCATGATAATTGCTTAAAAAATAATATGTATATTTCATTTGAGGCACGATAATTATGAATAATGTCAAGAATTACTGATTTTTTAACCTTTTCAAAAATCCAATCGTTACACACTTACGAAAACTCTGAATTGTTTTATTGCACTCTTTGAACCCAATTATTGCACACTTTCCAACTCACTGAAATACACCAAAACAAGTCCTGAAGTTGATATTTTCTTTGGAATAGTGTTTAGAACAATACGAAACGCAGCTACATTACAGGGTTTCTACAATTAATTGGTTGGTGACCATAATTTTTTGGTTGCTACCCATATTTTTTTAATGTGGTCCCACGATATATTGGTCGGTTTCCAGAATTTTTTGGTTCAATTGTATTGATATCCAATCCGACGATACCAATAAATTAAAGAAACGAACCAAAAATCTATGGGATACCATAAATAAATCGTGAGACGAGCCCAATAAAATATGGGAACCGTCCAATAAATCGTGGGATACCCTGTAAAGGCCGGGCTACATTGATCGTACTCTCTGGTGTAATTTCAATTTTCACTAGCGCATCTGGCGGCGGCTGGAGGAAGCTTTTTTTGGTCATCAAGGGAATGGTCGTGCCGGATCTCAAATTTAAGTTGGTTTTTCATCGTTTTTTGATGGGAAAATGAAATACTTGCACAACATATTTATCTATCAATTGCATAGCTTTTTCAGTCCAGTTTAAGTAAAAAACATGAAAAAATAACATATTTTCTGAATCGGCTACAAATTGTTTAGCATAATGCTTCGGTCAGCCGCCGTCAGATGCGCTAGTGAAAATCGAAATTACACCAGAGAGTACGATCAATCCCGCTGTACAATGCGACAGGCGAAATCATGGCGTTCGAAGAATTTAATCATGCCTTCCTTTTCTCTCCAACGGCTAATTGAACAATCAGCTCTTCGAGCTACCCGTCCCTGGCTCCACCTCATACCCATGAGCGCGCTGTCGAAGGTTTGGATGTGTTGGTGCGTCAGACGGCCAATCGCTGTCAGCCGTCGTCCGTGCTTTTTCCCTCCATAGGGCTATCTCTTTCTGTCGTGTGGACAATGCTGTGGCGCTTAAAAAAACCGTTAACAAACATTGCGGCGATGAAGTTGCATTTTCAAAAATCAAACCAAAAAAGCGCAATGAGTTCAAACGCTGAGACGTAAAAATGACTAAGGAATCGCCAGCTCACGCGCAGAACCCTAATTCGCATTATCACGTTCATCCCGGCGCTGATTTTCATCAACTTTCCTTTCCGCCGGTATCTAGAACGCAAGCTGATTGTGAAACCGGTATACTGGAAAGTTCACTGGCAGTCCCTGGGGCCTGCCATCGAACTGAACGTGCAAGGAATAAGCATAACTTTGTTAAGGCCGGGCTACATTGATCGTACTGGCAAGTGTAATTTTGATTTTCACTAGCGCATCTGGCGGCGGCTGGTGAAAGCTTTTTTTGGTCGTCGGAGGAATGGTCGTGTTGGATCTCAAAATTAATTAGTTTTTTCATCGTTTTTTGATGCAAAAACTGTTGAAATACTTGCACAACATATTTATCTATCAATTACAAAGCTTTTCCAGTCCAGTTAAAGTAAAAAACATGGAAAAATAAAGTATTTTCTGGGGCGGCTCCAAATTGTTTGGCAAAATGCTTCGGTCAGCCGACGCCAGATGCGCTAGTGAAAATCGAAATTACACTTGCGATTACGATCAATGTAGCCCGGCCCTAATATTTGACCTCGTTCCCTGGGCTGGGCACGACCATTCCCTCGATGACCAAAAAAAAGCTTCCATCAGCCGCCGTCAGATGCGCTATTGAAAAAATTGAAATTACACTAGCGAAAACGGACAATGTCTCTTGGCCTTTAGACAATAAATAAAAATCAAAAGGCATTTGAAGCGCAAACAAAAATGATGAAGAACCTTGTAAATTCGATGATGCGAGCCTATTCTATAGTTCCAAATTGAAGTTGGCCACGAATGAGTGGGGTGGAGGGCTAGGAGGTAGATATGATGAGTTGAGGATTTCTTTATTATTTTTGTGATAACCGCATTTGTCATATCGATTATGAGGCCAGCACTTTTCAAAATAATTAAAAATCATTCAAAATCAAACAATCAACAGCAATGTACTATCACTCGGACAGGGAATTATTGACCGTACAGAAGACGCACACTCTTAAAAATGTTTGCCGAATCTCGGTTTGCCGAGATCTGCAATACTAAGATCTCGGCAAAGATCTCAGTTAAATTTCTGTTGCCTCGAATAAAAAAATGCAAATGAAATTTTATTTCATCGTTTACGTTTGACCGAGATTTTCGGTTAGAGCAAACCGAGATTTCGGCAAAATATAAAAACCATCTTGTTTTTTTATTTTAGTGATTTTATTTTCGTAACGAGGTACAGGTAAAATAAAGAAAGAATATTATTTTTTGAGAGAAATAGCCATAGCGGCTTGTGCTCATGATGGTCGGTGTACAAAATTGTGCAGCATGATACCACCATTGTAGTAGGGCGGCAGGAAGACACCCTACCCTTGTGAGAGTTTGGTTGTGATGGGATGCATAGGAACGGGCGCCGGTTTAACCACCGGGGCACAGCATCTGGATGTGGTACAGGAAAGATGAGCCGGATATGGAGCGGGCACTGGTACAGGCACGGTTCTGTAAAGTGGACAGAGGGAAAAAGCCTGAGTGAACCCTGATTAGACATTACGTGGTCGAGTGTTAGAATACTTACCTCGTGAAGAAGACCGAAAATGAGACCTGGAAATCTGAACGGTCCGGCAAAGGTTGATCCAATGCCCGCGTACACACGACGCCTACGGGCTTGCCCATGCCCGAATGTAGAGCAGATAGCTTACGATTATATCTTCACCTTGAGCACCATAAGCTAGCTTTCCGGAAAGCAGTACAACCGCTGCTACCTGATACGCACAAATTTTTAACACTTTGACCACCGGCCTGACGTCACAGATTTTCGAGTGAACATGTAGCGCATCGCAAAAGAGCGATGAGAGGGACAATTTTTCGTGCGATTGTTATCACTCTTTTGTTTCGTTGCGATAATCGGCGGTAGCACATGTCGTTCTCGTTCTCTCTTTCCTACATCATTTGTTCTCAAGAGAATCACTGAGCGTCAAATACAAAACTGAGTGGTGAGCGGTTCGGCTCGGTAACGGTCGAGTGGATTCCGGAACGCAAACCCAACCATCAAAACTGAAGCTATTTAAAAAAAATTTAAAAAAAGAGAATACTTTTTATTCGTAAGGAGCAGACTTTCTCTTGATTTTGTATGACTTTGGCTGTTTTGGACATCACGTGTGGACGCAGGCAACTGAACTGCCCTGAGCGACGTATGGATGAGCACAGACTACGTACGTTGACAAAGTTTCCTAGCCTCAACCTCACTCCATACCCGTGCCTAATCGCACGCTACTGTTGCTCGGTTTTTTTCACGCTATTTGACTCATTTTAACTTATTTTTCACACTTTTAAATTCACATCACAAAATCACTTTGAAAAGTGTTCGTTTGTAGCACGAGATTAACAAAATGGTGAATGACAGATAGAAAACCGGGTAAAAGTAAGGCTCAGCCCTCTACGTTACGCTAGCGTTACGCGTAACGCCTGTTAATCACAAACCCAAGCAACATTTTTGAACGTTTGTTTTAACCGCCGTGGATGAGCAATTTAATAGATAATCATGTCTTATTATTGTTTACTTTTATATGATAATTAGAAAAGCTTTGTTGATAATTAGAAAAGTTGTCACAACTTCAAGAATTATAATTTTAAGAATCTTATAAATAAAAGATGTAAATAATAAAAAAAATGATTATTTATTTATTTACCCAGTTATTGATAAAGTAGTATAATGAAATACTTACAAGTATTTATTAACTTCATTAACCTCATTTTAAAAAGAGCCCTTGCATCTAAAGTAATTTTTATTCAAAATGGCCAGAAACATAGATTGAAAAGGTAATAGTTATATTTCATATATATAATTTAATTAAAAATATTTTAATATTTTATGTTTTCTAATCATAGAAAATGTTACTCCAATTGAAAGCTTTTGGGGTGTTCATGAGCTTCCTTCTTTCAGACTTTTTTTCATTAATCATAATGCAACAATGAAAAATATTAAACCTGTTATTTAATTGTTATTTAAAAATTAAATTTCCTTGAAATCGGTTCATCTTACAGCAATTAACTTTTTTTTCATCTCAATTTAAAATATTTTTTATTCAAATAATGTACACTGGTCGGTCGCCTGGATGACAAAACTGTAGTAAAAATGCTGCTTGGGAATATTTTAAGGGATGTAACGCTTCTCCAATGTAACGTAGAGGGCTGAGCCTTACTTTTACCGTATCGTGCCCGTATCCCCTCAGAATTCGATGATCAAGTGTAAACCGCCAGGCTCCTCACACCAAGTGTCAAAGTGCCGTATACAACACAACAACAATCCGGCTCTTTGTATGGGAGTTAGAAAATCATTTTTAAATTAAATTTAGTGTAACATCTGAACGATTTTTAAGTCTTAAAACCTATTCTCATACCACCATAAGGTGTGTGCAAAGTTTCGTTGAAAATGATCCAGCCGTTTCGGAGTTTGCTCGCAACAAACACCGTGACACGAGATTTTTATACATATAGATTGAGTCTAAAACTGCAAAAGCAAGACAATCTTATTTCTGCTACAAATTTAGAACAACAACAAATAAAAAAAAATAATGCATTTTCCGGAGTGTCAGAAGTATCAAGAAGGTTTCTTCTTGCAAGCAGAGTTTTCAGTTGACTATGCTTGTGATCTTTTATTTTAACTACAAAACCATATTCATGAAAGGTTTGCTAAAGTAAAATGTAAAGCTTCTGAAATGAGAATTTTTCAAAATCTATTTGAAGCCGTTTTTGCGGATTGTCCCAATGCGTGCGAACAGACGGCGTCCACGGGCCTGCCCACGCTCGAATGCAGAACCGATGGCATACGATTCTATCTTCACCATTAACATGAGAGGGACAGAGCTTATACCCCGAACATACCCGAAAGGTGTGCATGCTTCACTCATCAGGATCTAAAGGCAAGGACAAGGCAAAAGAGACACAGAAAAAAATCCTCACGGCTACACATGTCCTCTAGACGCGTTGTCTATGCGTCTCGCTCGGTATCACAGCGGCATACGGCAGGTAAGCACTACAAATGCTGCTACCTGATACGCACACATGTTTATCGAACACAACTATTCGGTTCGACTCGGTAAACTTCACGAGGATGCCGGAACAAAAGGGCGCAGACTTTTTCATGATTTTGTATGACTTCGGCTGTTTTGGACTACGCGTGTAGGCGCTCGCAATGAGTTGCATACATGAGAACACAACAATTTGCAACAATGAGAACAAACATGTTCTCACATGAAATTTGTGAAAATAAGCTAAAAATCCAATTTGAAAGACAAACATATGGAATCAATATTAATATTTCTTTTCATCTCCATTAACTGACTGTTGCTTTTGATCATGGATCGTAATGTGGTATGTTTTGAGATAGTCACGGTATGTTCGATTTTGACACGGTTGCCATGTAGTAACTTTGAACTCGCGTTGGCCAGGGTGGCCTTCAAACATTGTTAAGGAAGGTCATCGTTTGCTGAATTAAGCAGAACTGAGGTGGATACTGTTTCGAAGCGGACTTTCGACACTTGATCGTCCAGGCAATCATTGAAACCATTAGGAGGTTTTCCTTACTTTAGTTGGAGTTTAGAAGCCTTACCTTGGGCAGGGAAACAAAACAAAACTCTTTAAATGAGAAGTCGATAGATGTAGGATGGGCATAGTCCTATCCTGACAGTCCGAACGAATCTGACCTGCCATGATCGGAGTTGGTTTTATTTATACTCAAAAGAAGTTAAGGGTTTCTCACATTTGTTTCCGGATTGTATGCTGGAAAGTTTTTGTTTTCACTCAGCTAGTTACGTTTGTCTTTTGTTGACAAGAACGATGGTTCTTGTCACTAAGTTCCTGTTTTGGGTTTAATGCTTATACTGTTCCTGCTTTGGGTTATAATGCATAAACTGTTCCTGCTTATGTTGTACGTTTCGGTTGGTTCTGTTAAGTGTGTCACAATTGTTTTTATATGAACGGTATGGTCTGAATTCTTCTGGTTGCGTTCCTATGGTATGATCTGATTTGCTGAGTGTGTTATAGTGAATGTGTTGCAATGGTGTGATTTGGGTTTACAATGTGTCTATAGTTGATATTGTGTATTATAATAAGTTCTGTATAGCAGATATGCTACAGTAATATGTAACCTTCGGTTGATATTCTGTTGCTACAAGTCTAAAAGCCGCTTTGCGCTTCGCGCTGCTTCAACGGTTCAAAGTTGAAGATATCAAAGGAACGAGTTCTACTGTTTTTTAATCAGCATTTGGACAATTGAGGGTTGAAAGAAGTATTTTGATAGATGGATGTGTGTAGCTATGAAGACAAAAATTAAAGCTACGGGCTAGGGTTGCTTGCAAGCTTTCTTTGGTAATGTAAGTATTTTGCTACACAAATTAAACACGGTAGGGTAAATGTACCAATAGTGGTGCAATTTGTAGTGGTATCGATATGTTTTAATGGATTTAAAGTGTCAGGAAGGACATTTTCTGAATATTTTAACACATATCAATTGTAATATGTGTTATCTTCGCAATCACAACCATTTTCACCTTGAAATACATCAAATCTACGAAAAAATACAATTTTTTGTGGCTGCTTCGTTGTACCTATAATGGTGGTATGGTTCCTATAGTCGTCTTATTGTGTTCTTATAGTGGTGGTAAACAAAGATGCATCAAAAACGGTGTATAATATCAATGAAACTTAGTTTAGAAGCTGTTTTCGTGTGAATAGCAAGGATTACTGCCATAATATTGGTTTCTTCCGTAATTTGATCGTAAAAAAAATGTATAAATTTGATCGATGAAACTATTGACTAAAGTACTGCATCACACCTGTCGTCAAACTAAACCCGGAAGAGTGTGCTTGATTTGAAGTCAATTTTTCATTCAGGCAGATAAGCGAATTTTGGCCTGTTTTTGATAAATTTCCTACATAAAACTCATTTCTGTTGCTTATTTTAGTGAAAACAGTACGACATGTCGAAAATATCCTCGAAAAAATCTAAAACGACCCGTTTTTATTGATTTTATAACTATAACCACTATAGGAACATGCCTGTTTTGTGTACCTATAATGGCACTATGGTAAAAAACACTTAAAAATGCATAAATATGGTCAAAAGGCAAATAATTTTGGTAAAACAATAATATTTCATAACAGTTATGTTGAAAAACTAGTAATTGCGTGGTTATGTGGTCATTTAGAACGTTAACAGAAAAATGAGTTTCGTTATGAAATCCTAAGGATTTTGGAAAAATGTTGACTCATTTCACAAAATAATGGATTTTTCGGTCACTAAGTAACGGAATGGCCCCATTTAAATTTTAAACCCTTTGTAAAAGGCTAAAGAACATTTCACACTAACGTAAATAACTTAATAACTTTTAATTTGCCGTATGAACCGCATTTTAGTGCAATACCACCACTATTGGTACTACCACCACTATAGGTACATTTACCCTATTTAATCGTACTAGTAAAATGGATTCAATCGAAGCCATTTGGACTCCAACTGAGTGATCCCATTTCAGTCAGAGCAATCTGGGTCTAGATTGGAAGAAGCTGGATTCGAAACATAATTTTTTCGGGGTCGGATTCGCATTAAGAATGTAAGAGTCGGAGCGAATTTACGAATTTAATCAGAAGCTCCCTACACTATCACTCACTATGTTTTTTGCTGCTTGGGGATCCTTATGCGGACATCCAGGCTTTCTCTATTTTAGTTTCTTTCTCTTCCATGTCGGAATCAGAGTTAGGATACATTTCCATCGTGGGAGAGTGCCAAACAGAACGGTATGCAAGAGTAAAGGTTATGCTTACCTGTATACTTAATTGACGAATACAAATACACTACACGCTCTAACACATGATCGACCTAGACACTGCTCCGTTTTCGTAACTTATCATGTCGCACACAATCGGAACACTAACTTCACATGCGCTATGATTCAAACACTAAGGGGCACACTATAAGGCCAATTATGTGACTCAATCATTTGAGAAAAAGTGTTCAAAACGCAGATTTAATTTTATGATGCGTGTTTAGCATAACTATTTTTCTCTTGTTTGACACTTTAAACTGAACGAAGCATGTTGACATACATTTGCATTACGGGGACATTAATTCAAATGGGGATCAGTTTTTGTCAAACAGTTTTGTGTCAGATCAGAGTAACGGAATGTGTTCTATTTTGCGGTTTTCTATCACTTACTTACTTATCCGGCGCTACAACCGCTTTGCGGTCTTGGCCTGCCTCAGGAGTGCCCGAAACCGCTCACGGTCTCGCGCCTTCGTCTGCCAGTCCGTTATCCCGGCCTTAATGGCGGCCGCCTCCACGCCATCTTGCCACCTCAATTTGGGCCTACCACGCCTCCTATGTCCTTGTGGACGGCCTAAAAAGACTTTACGGGCTGGGTCGTCCGTTTCCATGCGTACATGTCCAGCAAACCGGAGCCTGGCGAGCTTAATACGCTGTACGACAGTGAGGTCGCCGTACATCTCGTATAGCTCGTCATTATATCGGCTCCTCCATTGCCCTTCCACAAATTGGATACATTAGCGGTTTTCTATTGATGTAGTTAATTTCAAACACACTCATTTCGTGTAATTACAATCGGAAATTAATAATTATCATTTATTACAATAAAAATTGAGGGATTAAAAATGTGTTAAAATTAACAAATAAACTCCATGCGTTTGCGATGCCCAATTCTATCAATTTTTAACGACTCTGGTTAATTTTTAACGGCTGTTAATTTTTAACTTTTTATCTCGCGATGCCGGCTATTTATTCAAACGGGGACCAGTTTTTGTTAAACAGCTTTCTGTTAGATGAGAGTGACGGAATGTGTTCTATTTTGCGGTTTTTTTTTATTGATGTAGTTAATTTCAACCACACTTATTGCATGTAATTACAATCAGAAATTAATAATTATCATTTATTACAATAAAAATTGAGGGAATAAAAAATGTCCAAGGAGTAAAACTATAAAACAGTTACACTTGAGAAAAGATTTGAGAAACTGGTGCTGTGATAGACTAAGTCCCCATAATAAAATGCAATATCATACAACGAGTTTAATCCGTACCAGCGCCTTACTCGTTATGCGGGAGACTTGTTGTTTCCAGGATCATAAATGTGCTGGTATAAGTGATAGTAGTTGGTAGATCATGCCTTGATGAAATATTAGTATCAAAACACTTTTCCAATATTTTTCAACAATACTCCTACAGGTAATATTTTCATATTAAATAATTCATGGTACTTTAAATCAGATTTACGTTATCGGGTTAACAAAACTTGTGAAGTCTCTAACGACCTTCTATAATAGCGATAATTTAATATAATACCGATAAAATTATATTTTTTACAGATATATTGATCTATCTACAGCACCTGGTCAGCATTTCATTTTTTACATCGAACGTACGGTTTCTGGTGAAATTAATCCTGGAACCATAGGGTTTTCATTACTTCAACGGAAGTGGGCGACACTTTCAATCAATCAAGACATTAGCGTCAAACCATATCATTTCGAACGATCATCTGAAGTTCTCTGCAGTATTGCTCTTGAGGTAGATTTTCTACAGAAAAAAACGTAAGTATTAGCATGTTTACTCTAGATTTTTAATCTTACAAGTCCAGCTCTTCATTGTTTTTTTTTCTCTCAAAATTTTCAGTGTAACACATGAGCCATACGATAGTGATCAAATGGCAAGAGACTTTTTGCTTCAGTTTGCAGGATTAGCTGTTACGGTTGGACAGCCATTGGTTTTCAGTTTTCAAGATAAAAAATTGCTATGCCTAGCAGTGAAAACTCTTGAGGTAATTGATGCCGCAGCCATGGCTGGTGGTGCATCATCCAGTGGATCTGGTAACGGTCCGGTAGAACCTAAACGAGTAAATTTTGGTCGATTGCTTGCAAACACTGTTGTGACGTTTGAAAAAGCTGAAAGCTCTGGGTTAAATCTTGTTGGACGTTCTAAAGGTCGGGTAACGGCTGTGAGACAGTCTATCATTAATCCTGATTGGGATTTTGGAAGAATGGGCATTGGTGGATTGGATCGTGAATTTAATGCGATATTTCGACGTGCTTTTGCTTCGCGTGTTTTCCCACCAGAGGTGGTTGAACAACTGGGATGTAAACACGTAAAGGGCATTCTTCTATATGGACCTCCTGGTACTGGTAAAACACTTATGGCGCGACAAATTGGAACAATGTTAAATGCTCGAGAACCAAAGATAGTAAATGGTCCGCAGATTTTAGATAAATATGTCGGTGAATCAGAAGCTAATGTGCGTCGACTATTCGCTGATGCCGAAGAGGAAGAAAAAAGAGTAAGTAGATATTTAATAAGAAAAATGCAATAAACTTATTCCGTTAAACATTATTCTAATCACGAATGCTTCTAATTGTATTTATGCATTAAGAACGGATTATTTCTAAAATCTTATTAATTTAAAACTACTTTTCAGCTTGGACCAGCAAGTGGTTTACACATAATAATTTTCGATGAAATAGATGCAATTTGTAAAGCTCGTGGTACTGTCGGCGGAAATTCTGGTGTGCATGATACGGTTGTCAACCAACTGTTGGCAAAAATAGATGGTGTTGAGCAATTAAACAACATTTTGGTAATTGGAATGACCAATCGAAGAGATATGATAGACGAAGCATTGTTAAGACCTGGTCGTCTAGAAGTTCAAATGGAAATCAGTCTTCCTAATGAAGAAGGTCGTGTGCAAATTTTGAATATACATACTAGACGCATGAAGGAGTTTAAAAAGTTAGCTCCTGACGTAGACTTGCGCGAGCTTGGTCAAAAGACTAAAAATTTTAGCGGTGCTGAACTGGAAGGATTGGTACGTGCAGCGCAATCAACCGCAATGAATAGACTAATAAAAGCAGCTTCGAAGGTCGAAGTGGATCCTGCGGCCATGGAAAAGTTGATGGTCACTAGAGAAGATTTCTTACATGCCTTTGAAAACGATATCAAACCTGTAAGTATTTATAATTTACATCTTATGGTTCATAAATTCCTGACATTTATTATTATTATTAATTATTTTTAATCATCAGTTTTGAACCGTTATCAACTAAATTAATAAAGCTATGATGTCAATTCCAAATCATTTATAGCATTTATTTTTGCAGAGTTTGGTTTGTGTTTTGAAAACATTAATTAATTTAAAAAATAATGCTTTTGATATTTAAAGAATATATTACAATTATTGTTATAAAACTCATAAACCAAAAAATAAATAACAACAATTTTTACTAATCTTTCCATATGTGTGTGTATGATGTTATAGTTATGATAGGACCCTAAATTTATTTTTTAAATACAGGGTTTGCACGATTTATTAATCGGTGTCCACAATTTTTTGGGCTCGTCTCATGATTTATTTATCGTGTCCCATTGATTTAGATCATTTATTGGTATCGTCCGATTGGACATCAATTCAATTGAACCAAAAATTCTGGGAAACTTTGTCCTAAATTTTAGGACAATTTTTTCATGATTAAAAAATCGAGGGCTCACACAAAAAAAGGGAAGCAACTAAGAAATTATGGAACCAACCAAAAAAAAATCGCGGGAAACCCTTTAAGTAATGAAAAAATTGTCCTAAAATTTAGGACACATATATGGAAATATATGAAATAGTATTTTTCACAATTCATGTCTACACTGTTTTATCTATCTTCTTCGGATTTTCCGCAAATCGAAAAACGATTGTCCATATGGTTATGCTTGGTGGTTTATCATTACTATTTTTTTATCATCATTATCAGTAGAAACCTTGGAGCAAAATAATCGTTTGTCTCGCTCTATCCTCTATACCCCGCTTGCTTGCACTCATGTGCGAGCGCTCGAGTATATTCTCTCAGAACTGAGTATTCGCAGTTCAACCCGTGCAGTGAGAATGTATTTGTTAATGTGCAGCGAAATTTGTCTCTGTATCTCATTCCCCCACCCCCAAAAAACCACATTCACTCTCCGCGCATTCTTAGGCCGCGGGGCCATGGGGATTCTCAGCGCTCATCAAGCACTCATGAGTGCTTTTGAGAAATCCTCGTTCTCAGCGTTTGTCGAATCGGAACAAAATCGGTTTTGAGAATCTTTGAGAATCTTTGAGAAAGTTGACGATGCAGCGATCGGATAACTGAAATATAAGCAATTGTGCTATTTGTTTTTCGGTAATCACTTTGGAAAATGTATTCAATGTGTATAATTAAAAAAAAAAATAAAAAAAAAATGCGATCAAAAATATATTTTCTATTTAAAGCTCCAAATAAAGCATGAGTGACTTTATCAGTTTCTCAAAGTGAGAAAAACTGACGACGGCCACGGGCTCGCGTCTGAGAACAAGATTTGAGTGCTTGAGAAACTTAAATGAGTGCTTCAGAATGTTTTCTCAGCTTGAGAAAGCCCCGTGGCCCCGCGGCCGAAGGCTACTTCATTTCTACTTTCCTTACTACTTTCGAGCGTGTTGACTCTATTTGTTTTTCGATAATCTCTGTGGAAAATGTATTCAATGTTTATAATTGAAAAAAAAAATGCAATCAAAAATATATTTTCTATTTAAAGCTCCGAGTGGCAATATCAGTTTCTCAAAGTGAGAAAAACTGACGACGGCCACGGGCTCGCGTCTGAGAACAAGATTTGAGTGCTTGAGAAACTTAAATGAGTGCTTGAGAATGTTTTCTCAGCTTGAGAAAGCCCCGTGGCCCCGCGGCCTTACAATTTTGGCGCGCACGCTACATACAACACGATACAAAAGGTCGTTTTAACCGCGCGCACTGATCAAAGTCGCGATGGTTCAATCGGAACGCCGACGCTCCAAGTCAGAGATTTGGTCTGAAGAAAAAAGTTTTTCTGATCAAATCGACAACATACACGCGACGACACACATCGTCACATCGACCGCCGTCGATGGAAGTGAGTGATGTTCTAAAAATAGATCTGTGGGGCGAATGAGAAGGGGGAGGGGCGTAGAACAAGAAGGTAAGCGTGAGTGTGAGTCGGTTGCGTGCGTGTTTGTGGTGTACACTAGTGATGGGTAAAGTTGGCAAAAATCCGGAGTCGACTCCGATCCGACTCCGATAAATTCGGAATCGACTCCGGAGGGTAGGTCCGCGCTGCAATATCCGGAGTCGTTCGGAATCGTGCGGAGTCGCCCGGAGTCGCCCGGAGTCGTCCCGAGTCGGAGTCATCCGGAGTCGTTCGGAGTCGTTCGGAGTCGTCCGGAGTCGTTCGGAGTCGTCCGGAGTCGTCCGGAGTCGTCCGGAGTCGCCCGGAGTCGGAGTCGTTCGGAGTCGTTCGGAGTCGTTCGGAGTCGCCCGGAGTCGTTCGGAGTCGTCCGGAGTCGTCCGGAGTCGCCCGGAGTCGGAGTCGTCCGGAGTCGTTCGGAGTCGTTCGGAGTCGTTTGGAGTCGTCCGGAGTCGTTTGGAGTCGTTCGGAGTCGGAGTCGTTCGGAGTCGTTCGGAGTCGTTCGGAGTCGTTCGGAGTCGTCGACTCCGGACGACTCTGGTCGACTCCGAACGACTCCGAACGACTCCGACTCCGGGCGGATCTAGTGGTTCCATTTTGCCGGAGTCGGAATCGAACTAACAATAGTCGGAGTCGGATCGGAGTCGTGAGTGCGCTCCATACAGCACATCACTAGTGTATACGCGAGAACTCATTTTTTGCTCTTTCCTGGAACCCACATGTTTCTAAATTCTTCTGATTTTAAGCAACAAAAGTAGAACGGGAAGTAGAAGGCCGCGGGGCCATGGGGATTCTCAACACTCATTTTCTCAAGCACTCATGAGTGCTTTTGAGAAATCCTCGTTCTCAGCGTTTGTTGAATCGGAAGGCCGCGGGGCCATGGGGATTCTCAACGCTCATTTTCTCAAGCACTCATGAGTGCTTTTGAGAAAACCTCGTTCTCAGCGTTTGTCGAATCGGAACAAAATCGGTTTTGAGAATCTTTGAGAATCTTTGAGAAAGTTGACGATGCAGCGATCGGCTAACTGAAATATGGAGAATTGTGCTATTTGTTTATCGGAAATCACTTTGGAAAATGTATTCGATGTTTATAATTGAAAACGTTAAAAAAATATGCGATTAAAAACTGTTTTTCTATTTAAAGCTCTGAATAAAGCTTGAGTGTCTATATCAGTCTCTCAGGGTGAGAAAAAACTGACGACGGCCACGGGCTTGAGTCTGAGAACAAGTTTTGAGTGCTTGAGAAACTTAAATGAGTGCTTGAGAATGTTTTCTCAGCTTGAGAAAGCCCCGTGGCCCCGCGGCCGAAGGCTACTTCATTTCTACTTTCCTTACTACTTTCGAGCGTGTTGACTCGCTTGGGAACCGGCATCGCGAAGCAATGAACAAATTTTAATTATCATTTAATGATCGTTTTGGTATAGCGCAGCGGTTTTCAACCTGTGGAGAATCCCCCCGCCCCCTCTTTCCTAGGGGGAATTTTAAATTTGGTGGAGGGAGAGAAGGATTTTTAATCAAAATTTCGCCTAATACCATGGGTTGCCTCGCTCTTCCCCCACCCATGAACTTGTGAGTGGCGAATGAAATCCTACATGCACCCCCTACGTATGAGAAAAGCTGGAAAAAGGTTGAATATCAATGGTTTAGCCGAATTCATTTGTTGTTTATTCCTGTTAACACTTGTCAGACCAGTTTTGTTTATGTTTCCCTGGGGGCCAAGCACTTTTTATTTACATTTTTGATGGTTATCATATATGATAGCCATGGCCACCAGGGAAGTATTACTGAATATAAACAAACTAAAAAATGACGAAATTAATGATTTTTAATACAATTTTGCTTGCTATTGTCGTATTTTCATTGTTTTGCTTTGTTTTGATCATTATATCGGCAAAACAACAGTTAAATGTTAAGTATAGATTTGTTCCCAACAAGATGTTTCATTGAAAAGCGATCATGTAAACAATGTATGTTGTCATTTAGATAATATTCTAAATAATATGTGCTGTATAGGAGATGTTTTGAAAACTCACATTATAACTAAGATCGATGTGACTACACAATATTAATCGAAGGAATTGTTATTTTGCGTTTATATTCTCTCATTTTAACTATTAATGGGTATAAATGAGTCATTATACAAAAATGAATATAACAAAAAATAGCCAAAACCGTATACATGACAAAGTTATTTCCCTGACCATTTTTGTATATGTTTCCCTGGGCCAAGCACTTTTGGTTTACATGTTTAGTGGCTATCAACTATCCCCAAGGAGGTGTGTTCCGGTTTGGAAAAGTAGCGCTCCTACCAACAGCAGGGTTCAAGTAGGGTCAAACCATTTTTACGACTCATTGCAGATACCCCTTACTGGACCAGTTTAGAATAACTGTATAATATAACCAGTATACATCCAATTGATGTCATTGGTTATATAATAACAGAACGCTTTTAAGTAAAATGCTTAACATTATTTTCTTCCCTTCGAAGTGCACTTTTTGTATAATTATTAGCACTTTTTTCCTTTTCCTTTTTTTTAGAATTCATTCTTTTTTTCTTGCTCCTCTATAGTAATAGTGTAAAGTATATAAGTTATTTTAATTTTAGTTCAGTTTAATTTGACGTAATCAAAGGGCTCTAAGCCTAATACTCTTTAAAAATCAAAATCAAACTGCCTCCTGGCAAAAACCTCCACAGCGGAGAAAAGTGAGCGTAACGCTAAATCTCGCAATGCAAATGTATTCATGAACTTAAAAGAAAAATACCAATAAACATTTAAGTATTCATTCATTCAGGGAAGTGTTATTGAATCTCCCTGTGCAAAACGAAGTAAAAGGTGATGCTCACATGTTATACTCACGTTACGCTCATAAGTGACGATTGCTCACTATAGAATCTTCATATAGGAAAAAGTTACTCATTATAGAACGGTGTTGGTAACCGACTATGGTTGCTTGGATGATTTTTATTTCTTTGCGGCGTTTCCTTTCTTCCAGCAATGGTAGAGTATTGAAACATTGAGGTTTTAAAATTGCAAGAAATAATTGTTTTCTTCTACCGACGTGTTGAAAGTTGATCAACAATTATCAAATTATTCCCAGTGATCCATTTGATCATGCGTAGTAGTGTTTTGTTGTGTGCTTCAAAACGTTTAAATAAAAAGTAAGACAATTTTGTACTCGCTTGAAAAGTTTGTGAATTTTGTGAATCCATCGGAGCTGCAAAACTAGGTACAAATGAATGTCTCAGCGTTTTTTTCGATCCGGTATAGAACGTCGTTCTCTTTTCGTTTGCTGTTCTGTATGGATACACATACACATTCTGTCTATGTGACTGATAACAGCGCACGCCATATTCTCTCAGAGATAACGGTACAACACCAGCGCTTTGAAGCCAGAAAAGGATAGAGATTTGTGATGAAGTGAGAAGCTAATCGCCAAAATTTAAAGAGACAATCCAGCGCTAGCGGTAAGTGCAATCAATGAATTGCTTCTTATTTGCCATATGGATATTATTAGCATTGGTGAGTTATTTTGACTGGATTGTGATAATCAATGAATTGCTATGTGTTTGGTGCTAAGCTGTTCCGTTGCGCATTCAAAAAAACTCACTTGAATGTTTTCCTGAAATCTTAAAGTGCACTACTAGACAAATGGAAACCCCGTTAGTGCACCGTAAATTTCTTATATACCGATGATTTGATGCTAGCTGCTTCTATTGAGAAATATTAATTCAATAAGTGTAGTGTGCGTTGCAAAACAATTCCAATTTAAATCATTAATTAGAAAAATAAAAAGAGAAAAATGATCAATATTAGTTAAAAACATAAACAACAACATATCTCGACCTGTTAATATAAAATGCACTGTACAGCGGTATACTTAAGTTAAGCGTTTTTCTTTTAAGAGGAATAGTTTTACATATTCAATAAACTGTTATTTAGCTTTGCTTCAATTGAAACTGTGTGATTATTGCACATAAAAGATGTTACACAATGTTAAATGAATACTTTCAAGATATCAAGTTAATACAGTGAGCAACTGAAAAATGCGTAAACATGACAGGTTATCTTGAACCTGCGTTCCGCATTCCGTTCTTTTTTCTTCAGATTGGCAGGTTCGTTTCGTTTCTCAATTTTCGGAACTATTCCCATCACTAATTCAGACCCATATGTCATATGAACATGTCATGACATTAAATTATTTTTTATTATTTTTTATTTATTCGTTACATTAAATGGATAACAATGATCCCGGAGAATGATCTTAGTTTCTAATCTAATGTAAGGTAGGACATCAATCACATAGAGATGTGTTCACCGTTAAAACCCATGTTTTAAGCTATTTTTGAAATATAGGAAAGTGTTGAAAAAATCGAATAAATGATTCATTTCATTAAATGCCCTACTCATCGAACTAAGTGGATCATTGTGGCCGTATACAGTTCGTCGTCGAGTGAGCAATGACCTAGAACGCAGAGAGGTGGTGGGCGCATACAAGTGCCCGAGTAGGGATGGGCAGTCGATGTTGTTCGTTAGCAGGGCAGCCACGAATTGTTGTTGCGCTATGCGGTGAAAAACGGAGATTGGTTGGAGACCGAGAAGCAAGAGCCTCAAATTACATGGCGGGAGCTGGCTGTCTGGCGACCAAGGGAGAAGACGGATCGCGAAGCGCGAGTGTCTTTGCTGGACAGATTCAAGTTTCTCAACTTGTCGTAGGGTTGCTGGCTTCGAAACCATCGACGCATATTCCATTACAGGACGAACAATACTGCAGTATAGCGACTTGATGCAAACTGGGTCTTTAAATTCTTTTGTCATACGGACTAGACCCCAGCAGATGATTACACCAGGAAATCATTTCATTTGTATACCGTTCAAATGTCAACTTTGTATCGAGTATGACTCCTAGGTCCTTAATGTGGTCGGTATGTTCGATCGCACGACCATAAATTTTATATCTGTGTAGCTATGTATCTCGAGCGATGTTAAATAGTAGCTACTCCATAAGTTCAGAACGATTAATTTAAATTTTAGTATTTCGTATGCGGTTGTAAAAATGGCCAATGATAATGGAATAGTCAAACTTCTTCTTTGCCACAACAACCGTAGTTGGTCAAGACCTACCTGTACCACAGAGGGGCTTGGTTTTCAATAACTTTTTGATAACCCATAGTAGGATAATAGTCAGTCATACGTATGGGCAGATGGTGCTATAGGGACTTGAACTCATGATGGGCATGTTGTTAAGTCGTACGAGTAGACCACGAGTCTAGCCGATAGTCAAATAAACTGAGGATAAAAGTGGATCACGATTGCTAATCTAATTGAAAAAGTAATATGTACCACTTATTGTAAATAAGACAAAAATATGGAAAAATATGGGCTATTATCCGGGATAAGAATTTGATTGAAATCTGTATCAAGATAGCAACACGATCATAAAGAGTATTTTTTAGAAGACATCAAAAGATATCAGGATTGCTTATCTACATGTTTGCATGAAAATCTTTAAATGCTCTATGCAGTCAATAAATAAGTCTGAGGTTTTGTTGCGAAACCCTGCAACCGGGCCAAATTAACTAGTTAAAACAAAAATACATATGGCTGCACTATTTATATTCATCGCAGGAATTGTTATTTTGCATCAATATTCTCGCATTAAGATTATTTTGCATTAATATTTTACATTATTCATATATGTTGACCATTTATGGGTATCAATGAATTATTCTGTATAATAGAAAAACACAAAAATTGCCCAAATCTCACACATGACAAAGTTATTTAACATTTGGTGATCTTTTGGCAAAATTTCAAAATAATACGCCCTATCTGTTACCAGATATTAATATTTAAATTCAATTATTCCTGCCACCCCAGGAAACATAACTGGCTATTATATTTGATAGTGCTAAATAAACGCTAAATAGTGTTAAAATTAACGATCGTTAAAATAGGTATCAGATATAGGTAAAGCCAGGGAAAAAAATATGAACAGTACAATCAAAGACTTTCAATATATATCCCATACGCTTTTAACCATCGTTATTTATAACGACCAGCTTTCACATTTTATTTCAAGACCGTGGAAAACTTTCCCGAATCGTTCTTAAACTATAGCCGGCATCGCGAATTAATGAACACATGTTAACAGTCGTTTATAGTTCATTTTGGTTTAACCACGTTTATTTGACATCGCTAACGCATCGAGTTTATTTAACGAGGTCCTATGCCGTCGTTAAACAAACGATCGTCAAGAGCGTATACAATACAAATTAACACTCGTTTAATTGTACTGCTTGAATTCGTTCCCTATAATTGCCTATATGCGATATCGAGCAGTTGTTAACTGTCTTGACGATCGTTTATTTTAACAAGAATAAACAACAAATGAACTCGGTTAAACTAAGATGATCTTTAAACGACTGTAAAAATGTATTCATTTGTTCGCGATACAGGCTATATGTAGTTTATTTATTCTTTATATCGAATACTCATATGCGAAAATAACTCATACGTACGAACATTGCTAGCCTATATACCGTAGTAAGCAAAGCGATGGAGGTAAAATAAAGGAGATAAGAACGGCCCGAGCATAGCTCGGACAAAACTATAAAGGCGCGCTCACCTACCTCCAGCACTGCTCGGGCTAAACTGTGTAGGGTTCAATTTCGCAACTTTTTAAAAGAATTGTAAATGTTCCATTTAATGCGTGTTCAATATATAATAATTAAATTTCATCATTATTTAATATTGCATTATTTTAGGCTTTTGGCACAGCAGCAGAAGCCCTAGAAAACTATTTAACAAGGGGCATTATCAATTGGGGCCTACCAGTGGCTCATATTCTTGAAGATGGTGCTCTTTACACAGAACAAGCTCGAGGAACAGAAGGTTCTGGATTAGTTTCAGTGCTTTTAGAAGGCCCCCCAAATGCGGGAAAAACTGCGCTGGCTGCTAAACTAGCGAAACTTTCTGATTTTCCGTTCGTAAAAGTATGCAGTCCTGATGAGATGGTTGGTTTTAGCGAGGGTGCTAAATGTCTGCAAATACGTAAGGTAAGTAACGAATTCTAAATACAGGGTTACCCATGATTGATTGGTTGGTCCCATTAATTTTTGGAGCTCTTTTCACGATTTTTCATCGTTTTCCATACAGTTTTGGTTTGTTCCAACGATTTATTGGTATCGTTCGATTAGACATCAATACAATTTAACCACAATATTCTGGGAAACGCCCAAAACATCATGGGAACACTCCAACAAGTATGGGAAACAGCCAATAATTTTCGGGAATAACGAAACAAGCTTGGAACCCCCTGTATACTTATACAGGTTGTCCCTGAGATACGCTATAAATCGGGACCGAGAAAAAAGCACGTGTTTTGAATTTCCAATTCACGTCGAATAACACATCAGTCAAAATATAGCAAATTTCCTTAAAATTTTGCTTGTAACGGGTGGTTTTAGCTACTTCATTAATTTTTCGATATGATTTTGAATAAAGATTACACTTTGTACCTTTTTCAATGAATTTTAACATTTGACAGTAAGAGAAATTATTTTTCTATTGACATCCTTTGCTTAATAAACTGTCAAATATCGCGTATCTCAGAATCCGCGTATAACAGAGACTGCGTATCTTGGGAACTACCTGTATATTTACGATCAAACAAAAAAAAATCATCAATATTAAAATCTATCCTTAATATTAGTACTTCGACGACGCTTATCGCTCCACATTCAGCTGTATCCTAGTGGATAATATCGAGAGACTGTTAGATTATGGACCAATTGGTCCTCGATACTCTAATCTAACGCTTCAAGCATTATTGGTATTACTGAAAAAGTCTCCTCCAAAAGGGAAAAAACTTCTCATTTTGTGTACGACTAGCCGAAGGTAAGCATTTGAATTATGAAAATGTTAGTCATATTTACTCATTCTATCTTTCATATAATATTTCTAGGCAAGTGTTAGAGGATATGGAAATGCTTTCGGCATTTACTGCAGTACTACATGTACCGAACCTTTCTACTGCGGATCATTTAATTGCAGTACTCGAGCAGGAACCAGACGTGTTCGGTCGCAATGAACTGGCTGCTATTTACAAACGTTTAAAAGGACGTCGAATTTTTGTCGGAATCAAAAAACTATTAGATTTGATTGATTTAGCCCGTCAAATGGATCCGCAAACTCGTATGATGAAGTTTTTGTCAAAGCTTGAAGAGGAAGGAGCCATTGAAGATGCTACTGTGGCACATTAAGCAATATTTAAAACAGCATTTTCAATCGAACCCCTTGTAACGAATTTTTCAATGTAGATGCTCATAACTAGCAAATCTAAATGTTCTACAAATACCCGTCTTGACCAGTTAAATCTTGCATAACCAGCAATTTCATTTTTGTTCCCGATAAGAAATCGTGATCATTTCGAGAGCTACATTACTAAGAATTGTTAAAATGTTGGAATTGATGTTTCCTATCGTTATTGTTGATCATGTAGCCATTTTAAACTTAAATTATGCCCATTTTTATAGAATAACGTCACGCAAAATTAACTTTTGTTTTTCATCAAAAAATCATAGCTATGAATGAAAAATGAGCTCGACGGCATCGTCCATCGATAGAAGAACGTCTAATTTACAAAATCTTGGCGCTTTCAACACACTTAATCACACACAAATCCACAATTTCAAGCGTATTATATACAAATCGAGCAGATATGGGAAAATAATTTCAAGCAAGTGTCTCTTGGGTTGGGAAACGTCGTTTAATATTACTTCTCGATTTTTTGAGTTTGTTTGCCTATATGCTATATCGAGCTGTCGTTAACTCTTTTGACGATCGTTTATTTAAACAGAAATGAACAACAAATGAACTCAGTATAACCAAAATGAACTTCAAACGACCTTTGAAATGTGTTCATTTATTTGTGATGCCGAATCATAGCTGATATCGCGAATAAATGAACACATTTTAACAGTCGTTTAAAGTTCATTTTGGTTTAACCGAGTTAATTTGTTGTTCATTCCTGTTAAAATAAAACGTCAAAACAGTTAACGACTGCTCGATATCGCATATAGGCAAACACGGGGAAAAAATTGAGCATTATAACTAAACGACTGTTAATATGCATCGCATATGCTCTTGACAGTCATTTGTTTAACAGTGGCATATGACCAGTCGTTAAAATTAACAAATGAACGTAATGCGATCGCGATGCCAAATTTTAGCAATTTTTAACGACTCTGGTTAATTTTTAACGACTGTGCTTAATTTTTAACGACTCTTAATTTTAAACTCTTTCTTTCGCGATGTCGGCTAATGTTTGCTTTACTGGGTTTATCAAGTCGCTTTGCGATGTGTGCTGCTCAATTCATTCCATGAATATTCTGATGTGCAACTTCAATTGGCTCGAAATAATAGCTGGCATCGCGAAAGAAATAGTTTAAAATTAACAGTCGTTAAAAATTAACCAGAGTCGTTAAAAATTGCTATTTGGCATCGCGAACGCATTACGTTCATTTGTTAATTTTAACGACTGGTCCTATGCGGTCGTTAAACAAACGAATGTCAAGAGCGTATCCGATACAAATTAACAGTCGTTTAATTGTACTGCTCGAATTTTTCCCCCGTGTTGGCCTATATGCCATTTTGAGCAGTCGTTAACTGTTTTGACGATCGTTTATTTTAACAGGAATGAACAACAAATGAATTCGGTCAAACCAAAATGAACTTTAAACGACTGTTAAAATGTGTTCATTTATTCGCGATGCCGGCTAATGTTCTATTCCACCGCACGCATTTTCATCGCATTTAAGAAGCTTTTTCATTAGCCGCGTTCAGACACGGCATATTCTGCCAGAAAATATCTGTCAAACACACTTTCTCACTGAGGTAGGGGAAGTCTAGCAGCCTGTGGTGAATCTTTTTCAGGTAATGCAAGCTATCTATCGCTGGATGGATAACAAAAATATTTGCCTGCAATCTTTTGACAGGACGAGAAAAATATCGTGTTTTTCGTGTTTAAACATTAGTTTTCGATTGCTTCCAAGTTTTCTATGTTCTAACGGTTGTATATTTTGCATTTCTTTCAACGATCGTTGTATTCTGGTAAGATTCGTGGTGTGTAAACGCAAAAATATTGGCGAATCTTTTTTGGACTTGTTTCTGGTGGAAGGGGAAAGTTTCGCGAATAAAGATATGCCGTGCCGAACGTACCTATTGGGGTTCCTAGCTGGAATTGTCCGCGATGTTTATTATACCTGCAAATTGTAAGTGCTTTTTATTTTTGTTGAAACAATCGTATTGTTTTGCATAACATAAAAGATTACCTTTACTCCGCTGTAGCATTGAAGAAAAAGTGGGTTGAATAGCACATCATATGTGTAGCACACATTGCAAAGTGACTTGGTAAACCCTAATAAAACGGACTTAAATAAGATGGCTTTGGAAAAAAAACTAAGACAGATAATTGTTTTTCTTAAACTTCCCATGAAAGTTTATTATTCAAATTTGTTAAAAAAAACGTACGCCTATGAGAGCTGCCGTCCGGCAGTTAAACGGAAACATCGCCATGGCAAACGAAAACACGCGGGGAGGTGTTTAAGTTCTACCTTCTTTTTTATCAATTCCTCTGCAGTTTTCACGACAAAATTGTTTAACGATTGTTTACGTATCATAGTACAGAAATTCTCAATTAGACGCAGCTGGGAGAAGTTGAACCGATTTGCTGACTAGGGTATCACATCGATATTCACCCGCTCCTAAATCATCACTGCGAGTTATGGCGTCATTGTCTGCCTCTGCGTTCATATTACACAGTTAATTTTTCACTGTTTGGTCAGTTGCATCGACCTAGCGGCCAAGCGCATACTGTGATTAAGCTACTTTTCCAACGGTCTTCCTGTTTAGAATCTGTTGGAGCTTTTTGTCACCCAGGGTCGTCGGTCATCCGAAGTCCAGCTTTCGTTAGATGCTCCGATTGTTGTTTAAAAGTGACAAAATTTTTTAGGTGCCGGAACGTGCTGTCCGATGTCCACAAATTACTGCAAGATTTCCGTTTTCGGCCGTACCGTTTTTTTATCGCACACGGTTCTGAGCGGAGTTACTTTGCTTTTTTGGCCACCACGATTAGAATTCCACTGATATAGATTATCACTGTCAAATTGGCTCGTGGGTTACTGTTAATGATAGTGCATGAACGTTTTGCCGATGCGAGCGATGGCAAACCCATATAAATTAGGCATTTTTTATATTTTTTTATGCTAACGCTCTTGGTCATTTTGAATTGTCCCTGAAAGCATGTTAGGCAGCTTTACAGAAAAATGTTCACCTTAAAAAATCACAAACCTATGAAATCAAATCAAATAAAAAGTTTGTACCCAGTATTCTATTCAATGGTAAATTTTATTTTTATTTTTGAAACCTTCTATGAATCAGTACCTCATTTAAAGCTACTTTGAATGATTTAACACAGGGGTCTTCTAATTTTTCAGTTCACAGGCCGCATTGCTTCGCAAGTAGTGTTGTTGAGGGTCATTTTGGCTTTACTTTTAGTTAAACGAAATTAAAAATCTTATTATTATAACAAATTTCAAACTGAAAATGTAATATTTCCACAGTTCTCTAATACTGACTTATACTTTTAGATCTCTAATACTTTTAGTGTCGTTTTAAAATAGTTAAAATATATATTTTAATAAAAATTACTGATAATTATAAATTATTTCAACCTTTTCAAAGCAATCGCGAGCCGCATGATTGACTTTCATGGCTACATTTGGCCCCAACTACGTAGTTTTGAAGCCCCTGTTTTAATAAATATATAGTAATTATGAATACTTTGTAAAAAACATAATTTTAGTGTCGTTCAAGGCTGTTTCAATATGCTTTGGAAATTAAAGGGAGATAAAATAAATTAATACTTCCAAATTATCAAATTTTTAAATGTATTTCTAAGTCATATGATAAGGAGCTTAAAGCTTATCAGTTCTATTATAGAAATGTAGGGAAATGTATGATAATCAATCTATTTCAAAATATTACCCTTACTCAAAAACAATGTGTAGGCGAATCATAGATAAAACCAATAAAATCAATGGAATTTTCATTAACCTATTCAATAATAAGTACAGGATGGCCACTCAATCGGGTAAAACCGGGAATTAGCTGGGAATTTTATTTTTCCGGGAAAACCCGGTAAAACAGGAATAGGGTAAATGTACCAGTATTACAACAGTTTCATAAAAACTTCTCCTACTTTAATAATTTTTATTATTTTTCATGAAAGTGACATTATTTTTAACGATAAACTATCGTATTCGGCCTCAGCGCAATTTTTCGATCGAAAAAAATCGATAGGCGCTCACGTAAAACTGACAGTATAACTATTTCTTTCATACTCTTACATGAAGTCGATTCCTATCGAGTTCAGTATTTAGTGTCGGCAAACCATTTTTTTATATAATTAGTAAATGATTTTTTATCACCCAAAATATTGAAAAAGAACCAAAACAATTACCAACTTGCTTTTACATAACGTTTTTAAACACCATTAACCTTGATCTATCGCATTTTTCTGATATTCGCTAATTTCCGCAGTTCAATGCGTCGCGGATTTTTCCCCATACAAAGCGTAACGATCGAATTTTTGTAGCATAGTTCATTTTGCTCGTGAGTGTCATGGTATACCAGTTTTCAAAAAGACTATTAAAAAGAACATTTTGGCGGCGAAATGAGTGTCAACTGACACCAAAATGACAGCCGGATCGATCGAAAAATTGTGCTGAGGCCGATTATGTGTCTATTTTTTATTTGCCGATTTTAATGTAGTTTTTAGAGATATTGGCTGGTATTATTGAATCCGTTCGTAGCGGGAACGTACGGCGCTCACATAAAATTTTAGGGATAGCAACACATTTCTTGAGCCCGCTCCTACAATGCCGCGGTGAATAACTGTAGCAACCATCTAGTACGTTAAAAAATGAGTGTCGGGACGTACGCCGCCGCTACGAACGGATTCAATAATACCAGCCATTCGTAAAAATGCAATTAAAGTTTTTGTTCCTATTTTCGGCAGGCTGTGTTCCTATTTTCGGCAGGGTGTGTTCCTATTTTCGGCAGGCTGTGCTCCTATTTTTGGCAACTCGAATATGGGTCGGTAAATGTTTTAATCAATGCCAATAGATAGACATAAATGTTCAATACGATTTTACGTTCTCACTTTCCTAAGATTGGTGTTGACAAGTACTTAAATTATTAATTTTGTGGTGTTATTTGTCAAAAATCTACATTCACCGTGTACCTATTTTCGGCAGCATTTAAAGTGAATAATTATCTGTTTTTCGTTATTTTAAAATTCCAATCAGGCTAAAATAAATTTTAAAACCATAGAATCTTTCATAAAAACTACAATTTCATTGTGTTAGTACTCTGGTTCTCTTAATCATGAAACCTGCCGAACTATTGACTGACAGCAAATATGCCGAAAAACTGCAAATTTTGTTTGATATTTTGATAAATATGTAAGGAAATGATGTGATACTTCGTATATAAACAAAAAATGAGCATATTTATATTTAAAAAATATGTGTTGTAACCAATTTCAACGCGTTTTTGCGTAATTACACGTTTTTAGTTACCCTGCCGCAAAAAAGTACTCTGCCGAATACTGGTACAGTTACCCTATTCTAAAAAAAAAAAAAAACTGGGAAATTATCACAAACTTTTGCGATCACTGTTTACCATCGTACCAAATGCATTTTCAGTTAACGGAATGTTTTGTTTATTGTTCCCAATTCCCGTATCCCGTTTCTCACATATGATACGCAATATATGTACTTCTCATTCGCACTGCTGCAATATTTACGTTTACCAATATCGGTTCTTGTGCATTTCTGGTATGGTGTGCCAATTCGTACTACCTTGCACTCATCTTTTGTAAACTCGTGTTTTGTTTGCAGTGTCAAATTTGTCTCTGTATCTCACTCCCTCATCCCCACACACCCACATACACTCTCCCCGCACTCTTAAAATTTTGGCGCGCACGCTACGTACGACACAATACAAAAGGTCGTTTTAACCGCGCACACTGATCAAAGTCGCGATGGTCCAATCGGAACGCCGACACTCCTCCAAGTAAGAGATTTGGTGTGAAGAAAAAGTTTTTGTGACCAAATCGACAACACACACGCGACAACACACATCGTCACATCGACCGCCGTCGATGGAGAAGTGATGATCAAAAAATAGATCTGTGGGGGAGTGAGGGGGGGGGCGTTGAACAGAATGGAAGCGTGAGTGAGTCGTCGCGTGTGTGTGTGTACACTCTCGAGAACTCATTTTTAGCTCTTTCCTAGAACCCACATGTTTTACATTTTTCTGACTCTAAGCAACCAAAGTAGAACGGGATGTAGAAGGCTACTTCATATTCTATTTTTCTTACTACTTCGCAGCGTTTTGAATCGCTTGGGCATCGCCTGTACATTGGTATTTTGCATTTTTGTTTGGGGCCTCAACCTTCATTCCGCTCGGTTGACGAGGTTCCCACAGTGATACGCGCAGGTTGAGCTTCTGGCGTGGTTTCTGTAGTCCGATCTTTGCTCCTTTGTTTTCACGAGGTTTGCATTAACCCATCGATTCTTCATTAGCGTTATGGATAAACATTGCTGCCTTCCTCACCTTTTCCGAGAATCGAAGAACAACCATTCCGATAGCTCATGATTCTAAAATGTGTTTTCACACCTCCAGATTGGATACTATATTGTTGAATAATTCTCTAATAACTTTTATCATAATTTATGACAAGTGTTCATCTTTCCCTTGATGCCCGTCTTTACTTACCATCCTCTAGATAACGATTTTTGAAAACGCTTTATGATATAATAATTTGGAATTGAAGTATGAATAATCGGCACTCGAAGTGAATAGTGAACCGGGAAAATCCCAACCTGGAACATCCCCCCCCCCTCGATTGGCCGCATTTTATAATTTAATCAACTCTATACTTAAAATCTCACATTCTTCTTTGCAAGTCATTTGTGACCTGCAAAACTACCTTATACCGGGTAGTCTCGGTTTACTTAAACCCATTATCTTTTGATTTTATTAAAAAGTTGTCTGTTACAAATGTGACTTACAACATGGTTTTCAACAGATGTCAAATGTTGCATTTGTATCACACACATGTTTTAGTTTTTTTTGCATATTTCGATGGCATTTGAAAATTATTTATATTATGTAGCAAATCTTTTTATAAAAATTTAAATTTTATTGTGAAGCACATACAACACGTGTCAGCTGTTGAAACACATTTTGCAAGCAGTGAATAATGTTATCCAGATTGGAAAGTGATTTCGAAAACCCTGTACGGCTATACTAAAGAACAAAGATAATCCGATTATTCTGACGGTTGCCGGTTAACGGTTTACGGTCCACGAAATGTCAAATTAATATAAAAAAATAATAAAGTTCGAAAATATATCTATACAAACAAAACCATTGTTTATCAACTTGACTTTCTCTGCAAATGTTCGTCACTATTGAACAGCTGTCAAATTCATGCGCATGGTTAAGCCTCCACCCAGTTAATCCGCCCCCGGATAAGCGACTATATTTAATGGTTTATGCTCATCTTTTTTAATTCATTGCCAATAATTGTCAAACTCAGTACTGTTTATAGCAGGTTGCAAATCACGTGAAAGAACAGAAATATTATTGAGACGCAAGTACAATTAATGGGGCCCTTTCCGTTTTTAGTTCGTAGGCTGAAATTTCAGCCTGTCAGCTGTATGCATTGTATAGCAGTTTTCGAGCAGCTATCTAAGTGAGTTTAATATACAGGTGGGCTTATCCCAAGTTTTGTGTATTCGTCAAGCCTCCAGAAAGCTTTGAGTAAAAGCTTTCACCCGTCTTGAGAAAAAGTGGTATTCAAAAATGGTTATACAGGGTTTCACACTTTATCTCAAGACCACGGGACCCCTTCCCGAATCTGTCTTAGCCAAAGCCAAGACTGCGGTATGATGCTTGAAAACGTTGATGATACCTGAATTCATCGGATGCAATGCTGAATCTGCGGCACATTTCTCGAAACACACTGGTCCGCGCCGAGGACATGCGGTCGAATATTTTTTTACACGGATAACCTTTGTGTACATCAGTGTACTGAAAACAGTGAATTATTTTTTCGTGTTTTTACCAGAAAAGATTATTTAAACAGTTCAAACTACGTTCTTAACATTTGTAAATATTTTAATTAAACAAATATGCATTCACTCATTTTATTAAATTGTCTTTTTTTGGTTAAAAAAACGAAAAGGATAATTGAGTGTTTCTAATAGACTGATGTACACAAAGGTTATCCGTGTAAAAAAATATTCGACCGCATGTCCTCGGCGCGGACCAGTGTGTTTCGAGAAATGTGCCGCAGATTCAGCATTGCATCCGATGAATTCAGGTATCATCAACGTTTTCAGGTATCATCAACGATTTCAAGCATCATACCGCAATCTTGGCTTTGGCTAAGACAGATTCGGGAAGAGGTCCCGCGGTCTTGAGATAAAGTGTGAAACCCTGTAAAAATGCTGAGACCCCCTGGACTACATACACTTTGATTTTGGATTCCGTCACCAGATCTCTTTAATGCACCTTGGGGTAAATGTAAACACCACCGTGCCATTTTTTCGAGCAGGTACTCAAATCTAATTCTAGCTTTGAGGCTAGAATAATCTAGACTGTAAATTGCAGGCTAGATTTATGTGTGGTTTTGTATGGAGTATTTACATGATTTCAGCCTCCAACTGCCAACTCCAAGTTATATGTCCCTAGGCTGTGAGAAAGTGTGCCAGAAAAAGTGTGCCGCAGTTTTGCGATACAAATCCTCCGATCCCGGTATTGTCAACTTTTTGCGTATCGTTCCGCAGTTTTGCGATTGATTTCCGCCAATTCATTAAAGTGTTCCGCGGTCTTGAGTTCTGCCGCAAAACCTTGTATCAATGCGGATTTTTTTGTTCTAATCTATCAATTTCAGCTAAAAAACAGCTGTGAACTGTTCCATAGTAAAGTCGTCAATTGGTATGACTTAATAACACGCCCGTTATGGGTTCAAGCCTCATATGGACCGTACCCTTTTAGCAAGACCTTACTATCCAACTGCGTGGTAATGCATAAGTCTCGAAATCCTGCATAGGCCGGCACATTTCGCTAAATAGAAGAAGATCTGTCAACAACAAAATTGTCGTATCTCCGAATCGTAGTACCTCGAGGGTATCCTGTAATGCTATGCACTTAGGAAACTAAACCGGGAAAACATACCTGTATTGCACGAGTGACTCATAACACTAATATAAGCAATTGTTCTATCTCGACAACTGTAGCTACACTTTGCCATCGGGCTTTGTATACTGATAACAAATTAACTATAAACGCAAGTTCAATTTCAATACAACGGCAAGAAAATAATTATGTTAAAGACAATGGAAAACAGTTGAAAAGGAACCGAAATTGTCTGATCGATGTTGAATGAAGAAATTGAAAAAAAAGCTGAATCTTCGAGATTGATACGGAAAAAAGAAATAACATGATTATTTATTTCGCAGCGAAGCCCAAGTATAATAAGATAAAGCATTACTATGATATAATATAGTATAATATAAGCGATAAAATAATTATTGTATATTGTTAGCACAAATAAGCGCGATAGTAGGCGGTTGTTAGTATAACTTTACTTTCAATCACACTTTATTTACGCACTTTAATCCCCGCAAAGAAAGATAAAATAATGAAGAAAAAAGCTCAGCTCTTGTGAATGATCAGGAGATATCCCTAATCCGAATCGCATCCTTTTCGGCCTCTCGAACACTCACCCACACACGCGTGTGGTATACATCGTGTTCCGGCCACGATCGGGTTCGCTGTTTCTTCGTTCGCTGCACCTTTCTCCCGTGGTACTATTCGCCCGATATGCCAGTTATCGTTGCAGGGCTCCCAAATGCTATTTTCGTTACATATATCACATATGAATATAACATGTTCGTTAGTGTTCCTTAGAGTGTACCATTGATGTGTATGTGTGCTTATAATAAAACATATGAAACAACTATAGATTAGTATTTTAACGATTATAACTAACTTTATTAATTTTATTTCCCGCTACAATTTAACCGCCACTCAAAACACACCCGAACTACACACAAGCCGTCACCGAAGTCCCCCTTCTCTCCGCCATCGCTTCTGCCTCGATTATCCGATCTCTCTCTCCAATCGATCTGCGCCAATCTCTCTCACATCATTATCAGCACCTCCAGTCGCAATTACACGTTATGCGAATCGTAGCGGCCAAGGTCGCTACACATAGAATTACTGTTGAACAATGTAAAAATACATAACTACAATTGTTTTCTCTGCTAGTGTACCTGATAGGGCTTCTTACTTGCGATCTGTAAGATGCACACACACACACACACACACATGTTCACACACCTTGACCTTGGCCGCTACACATAGAATTACTGTTGAACAATGTAAAAATACATAACTACAATTGTTTTCTCTGCTAGTGTACCTGATAGGGCTTCTTACTTGTTCCGATGCAGCGTATCGCAACGCATTGCGCGACGCCAGGTGGTAATCTCACATGCTCTCGACCACCCTGGATATCGTTGAACTTTTTGGGGATATTTAGTTAATAAAGGAGTTTAGGGTTAAATACACAACTATACTCAATGAACGTTGAGAACAGAATAATATTTTAGTATAAACTATTCCTACATCAAGTTTAGATCAATGGTTATTATTATTATTATTATTACTATTATTAGTATCCGAATTTTGTCACTTCTCAGCAATATGCTGGGAACATTTCACCTACCCCGGGCTATTCAAATGCCAAAGGGGGTTAGGCTCTGTGGATCTCATTCACCAGTTTTCTTAATGTTAATGAGTTTGCACCGGATGTTAGTTATGGTGATTCAGGAACCATCTTACAGTACTACATGTTCGAAGAATCACCGCCTTTTGAATCCTGGGTAGTTCTCTCTGCAGTTCGAGCTCGTCTAGGGAACGTAAGAGGGCCATAGGGACAATTCCGGTCGCCGAGATGACTACCGGAACAATGCGGATATTCTCCAGATGCCACATCTGCCTCAACTCCTCTGCCAGATCATGATAACAGGTGGGCTGATAATTGTTTGGCCTACGATAGTAAATCACAAATTTTTGCAATTTTCTTTTTTTTTATTCAACATACATCCCTTCAAGGGCTATACACCGAGTATAGCGGTCTTTCAATTTTTCGATACCATTTTTATAGTAATATTTGTCCTCTGCCTCAAAAAAGGCCTCAGTTTCGGCAATCGCTTCTTCATCCGACGAAAATTTCTTCCAAGCGAGCATCCTTTTGAGATCTGAAAAAAGAAAATAGTTGCTGGGAGCCAGATCTGAGGAATACGGGGGATGGGGAAGCAATTCATGGCTTAATTCTTGAATATTCGCCATTGTTTAACTGATTTTTGGCACGGTGCGTTGTCTTGATGAAACAATTTTTTTTCTTCAAATGTGGCCGTTTTGTAGCGATTTTGTCCTTCAAACGCTCCAACAACTTGATGTAGTATTTGCTGTTAATGGTCTTTCCTTTCTTAAGGTAGTCAATGAAGATTATTCCTTGCGAATCCCAAAAAACTGACGCCATAACCTTGCCAGCTGATTGTTGCGTTTTTCCCCGCTTTGGAGCAGGTTCATCGCGACCAGTCCACTCGGACGGTTGTCTATTGGACTTTGGAGTGCAGTGGTGAAGCCATGTCGCATCCATGGTAACATACCGACGCAAAAACTCGGAATTATTACGCTCAAACAGCTCAAAACACTGCTGCGAATCATCAACTCGTTGTTGTTTTTGGTCAAATGTGAGCTCGCGCGGCACCCATTTTGCACAGAGCTATCTCATATCCAAATACTCGTGAACGATATGTCCAACACGTTCCTTGGATATCTTTAGGGTGCCAGCTATCTCGATCAACTTCACATTACGGTTACTTTTAATGATTTTGTGGATTTTTTTAATGTTTTCGTCTGTAACCACCTCTTTTGGGCGTCCACTGTGTTCACCCTGAGGACGGTCATTTCAACCCGTTAAAATTTAGCATATGTCAGGCCAAACATTTATCAGCCGACCTGTTACTTCGTCACCTTGGTGGAAAATGTTGTCTGAACATTTTGGTGTAACGTTACAGTTAACTATTGGCACGGATGAGGATGTCCGTTATAATTTCGCGATCCCAATACAGCTTTATGCAATCATTTTCCTGGACCGGATCTGGGAGGTATCGGTAGCAGGGTAAAAATCGCTCTACCAACTTGTGCCTCAGTGCAAGCTGCTGGTGAACAATTTTGGCAACGTCGTTGTGGCGATCGAGATACGCTGACCCAGCTAGCACTGGACAGCCGGCAATGACATGCTCAATCGATTCTCCTCCTGAGTTGCACTTTCTGCATCGGTCCTCCACGTCTTCACGCAATATACACCGCCGATAGTTCCACGTCGCAATTACCCGGTCTTGGATGGCTACCATGAAACCTTCTGTCTCACAGAAAAGGTCACACCTCACAAGCCAAGTGCTAGATGACACTTTGTCGATATGTTCCAGATTCAGTTGATGGGTGTGCGTCCCATGTAACTCCTTCTGTTTTCACGTTGCGCCTTTTCCATCGACGGTTTTTATGTTGCAATTCAGCTGGTAATCTTGCTGCGCTAGATGCAGGGCGCTTAATCCGT